>NC_074665.1:19798619-19986119 GCF_029448725.1 Salvelinus fontinalis
ATGTTGCCGCTACTGTCTCTCATGACCGAAAATAACTTCTAGACATCAGGACTGCGATTACTCACCATGGAATAGCAGAGTCCTCTTTTTCCTTTCACGACTCTGACGAGCCAGATGCAAAGGATACACTTCTTCCTCGGGAACAGGCCCCGATCCCCGTGATCTGCGTGAAGTGGAGGCGAAGGTCGGGCTGCCTTCTAAGAATTCGTAGGCGAACGAATAAACCCCCACTTCAATCCATTCTATTAGCCAAATTGTTGGACAATAAAATCAATGAGATACGCAGAAGATTAAACTACCAACGGGACATTAAAAACTGTAACGTGGCTGAACGTCAACAACATCAACATTCAGCTGGCTGGTTATGCGATGTACCGGCAGGATAGAACAGCGGCGCCTGGTAAGACGAGGGGCGGCGGTCTATGTATTTTTGTAAACAACAGCCGGTGCACGATATCTAAGGAAGTCTCAAGCTATTGCTCACCTGAGGTAGAGTTTCTCATGATAAGCTGTAGACCACACTACCTACCGAGAGAGTTTTCATCTATATTCTTTGTAGCTGTTTACATACCACCACAGTCAGAGACTGGCACTAAAATAGCATTGAATGAGCTGTATTCCGCCATAAGCAAACAGGAAAATGCTCACCCAGACGCGGTTCTCCTAGTAGGGACTTTAATGCAGGGAAACTTAAATCCCTTTTACCAAATTTCTATTAGCATGTTAAATGTCTAACCAGAGGAATAAAAACTCTGGACCACCTATACTCACACACAGACACATACAAAGCTCTCCCTCGCCCTCCATTTGGCAAATCTGACCAAAATTCTATCCTTCTGATTCCTGCTTACAAGCAAAACTTAAAGCAGGAAGCACCAGTGACTAGATCAATAAAAAAAGTGGTCAGAGGAAGCAGATGCTAAGCTACAGGAATGTTTTGCTAGCACAGATTGGAATATGTTCCAATGGCATTGAGGATTACATGGATTACTGCCTGGTATGGCCATTTCTCAGCCTCCGACCGCAAGGCACTACAAAGGGTAGTGCGAACAGCCCAGTACATCACTGGGGCCAAGCTTCCTGCCATCCAGGACCTCTATACAAGGCAGTGTCAGAGGAAGGCCTTAAAAATTGTCAAAGACTCCAGCCACTCTGGTCATAGACTGTTCTCTCTGCTACCGCATGGCAAGCGGTACCGGAGCACCAAGTCTAGGTCCAAGAGGCTTCTTAAAAAAATACAGATGAGAATAAGAGATAAAAGTAACAAGTAATTAAAGAGCAGCAGTGAAATAACAATAGCGAGACCATATACAGGTGGGTACCCATCCATGGTCAATGTGCTGGGCCACCGGTTATTTGAGGTAGTGTGTACATGTAGGTAGAGTTATTAAAGTGACTATGCATAGATGACAACAGAGAGTAGCAGTGGTGTAAAGAGGGGATGAGAGGGGGTGGGGGCACTGCAAATAGTCTGGGTAACATTTGACTAGATATTCAGGAGTCTTATGGATTGAGGGTAGAAGCTGTTAAACTGCATTGTTGGCTAGGGGCTTGTAAGTAAGCATTTCACTGTAAGGTATACACCTGTTGTATTCAGCGCATGTGACTAATAACTGTCACGTTCTGACCTTAGTTTTTTTGTTATTTCTTTGTTTTAGTATGGTCAGGGCGTGAGTTGGGTGGGTTATCTATGTTCGTGTTTCTATGTTGTTTTTTTCGTTTGGCCTGGTATGATTCTCAATCAGAGGCAGGTGTCGTTAGTTGTCTCTGATTGAGAATCATACTTAGGTAGCCTTTTTCCACCTGTGTTTCGTGGGTGTTTATTTTCTATGTCTGTGTGTTCCACACGGAACTGTTTCGGTTGGTTATTTCACGTGTTGTTTATTGTTTTGTTTCAGTGTTCGATTGTTTTAATAAAGAGCATGAACACGTACCATGCTGCACATTGGTCCTCCGATCCTTACTACTCCTCCTCGTCAGAGGAGGAGGAAGACAGCCGTTACAATAACATTGATTTGATGTTAGGTCCTGATGTAGCTATTCCAAATAGCTGTGGGCTACACTAGTTCATTTAGCAGACAAGATTTGCTTATAATTCCATGGCATTATTTAATATTATTTTATAGTATGGCTAATACAATGGAACATAAGTAATAAAACATAAATAATTTATCCAAATGATTTGAGGGTGTGCGTACATTCAGCAATTCTGTGTGAGAAGTTAACAAAGAAATAGGTACTTGTATAAGATTAATTTAGAGTTATTAATGTAACTTAGTTGTTCTACAAACGTTGAGCTATATGTTTTGATTTGTAATACATTGTACGGCTGCATGATGACTGTGCACACTCCAATAGTCTCTCATTCACAATATGACAAGCACTTGATAATGCCTCGTATTTCACGGTGGCATCCCCTTTGTGGCCGTAATGCACCCCAAAAAAATGAATGCCTTTTGCGGTCCGGAGTGCTGCATTGTGCCCTTCACCCTGAGTGTGCTGCGCAACCCGTCACGATGCTCTCGATGTTGCAGCTGGAGAACCTTTTGAGGATCTCAGGACCCATGCCAAATCTTTTTAGCTTCCTGAGGGAGAATAGGTTTTGTCGTGCCCTCTTCACGACTGTCTTGGTGTGTTTGGACCAATCAAGTTTGTTGTTGATGTGGACACCAAGGAATTTGAAGCTCTCAACCTGCTCCACTACAGCCCCGTCGATGAGAATGGGGACGTGCTCGGTGCTCCTTTTCCTGTAGTCCACAATCATCTCCTTAGTCTTGGTTACGTTGAGGGATAGGTTGTTATTCTGGCACCACCCGGCCAGGTCTCTGACCTCCTCCCTATAGGCTGTCTCGTTGTTGTCGGTGATCAGGCCTACCACTGTTGTGTCGTCAGCAAACTTAATGATGGTGTTGGAGTCGTGCCTGGCCGTGCAGTCGTGGGTGAACAGGGAGTACAGGAGGGGACTGAGCACGTACCCCTGGGGAGCTCCAGTGTTGAGGATCAGAGTGGCAGATGTCTTGCTACCTACCCTCACCACCTGGGGGCGCCCTGTCAGGAAGTTTTTATGCAATGTGGCTCAGCAGATCAGCAGATCAGAACATTTAGCTTAAACTGCTGATGAACTATGGGGCTATTTTTTCACATTATAAGCGCAGCAATGCGCACATGGTAGTAGGCTATAAGCGTGAATGTTGCATTCGCGGAAAACACCATCATCAAAAGTGACCACAAATGCAAATATGCACGTAACGCTTTTATTATAAAGTATGCGTTTTTATGATGAAAACTATCTTCCCCAAACGTGAAACTCACGCGCTGCTTATATATGCCAGTTAGGCTCTGCACCCCTTGTAAAGCTAATTAATGTGGTTCACTTTTAAGAAGTTAATTGGCCACTTTAGTGATACAAACCTTATTAAAACATATCGGCCTATGGGGTAGGCTACAGTACATGCAGTATGCGACTATGATTTGAAAAAGTCAACAAAAAAAGGCATTGTTTCTTATGCTGGGCATCATTCACAAGTGATGATATATACAGTTGAAGTCGGAAGTTTACATACACTTAGGTTGGAGTTTTTCAACTAACCACATATTTCTTGTTAACAAACTATAGCTTTGTGCATGACACAAGTAATTTTCCCAACAATTGTTTACAGACAGATTATTTCACTTATAATTCACTGTATCACAATTCCAGTGGGTCAGAAGTTTATATACACTAAGTTGACTGTGCCTTTAAAAAGCTTGGAAAATTGCAGAAAATGATGTCATGGCTTGAGAAGCTTCTGATAGGCAATCATCATTTGAGTCAATTGGAGGTGTACCTGTGGATGTATTTCAAGGCCTACCTTCAAACTCAGTGCCTTTTTGCTTGACATCAAAATAAATCAGACAAGACCTCAGAAAAACATTGTAGACCTCCACAAGGGGGGTGCATGCTTGGGAGCAATTTCCAAACGCCTGAAGGTACCATAGTACGCAAGTATAAACACCATGGGACCACGCAGCCGTCATATCGCTCAGAAAGGAGATGCATTCTGTCTCCTAGAGATGAATGTACTTTGATGCGAAAAGTGCAAATCAATCTCAGAAAATCAGCAAAGGACCTTGTGAAGATGCTGGAGGAAACCGGTACAAAAGTATCTATATCCACAGTAAAACGAGTCCTATATCGACATAACCTGAAAGGCCGCTCAGCAAGGAAGAAGCCACTGCTCTAAAACCGCCAAAAAAAGTGAAAAATGACAAAAAATGACATCAAAATTACAGCCTACGGTTTGCAACTGCACATGGGGACAAAGATTGTACTTTTTGGAGAAATGTCCTCTGGTCTGATGAAACAAAAATAGAATTGTTTGGCCATAATGACCATCGTTATGTTTGGAGGAAAAAGGGGGATGCTTGCAAGCCGAAGAACACCATCCCTACCGTGAAGCATGGGGGTGGCAGCATCATGTTGTGGGGGTGATTTGCTGCAGGACGGACTGGTGCACTTCACAAACTACGTGGGATCATGAGGAAGGAAACTTATGTGGATATATTGAAGCAACAATCTCAAGACATCAGTCAGGAAGTTAAAGCTTGGTTGCAAATGGGTCTTTCAAATGGACAATGGCCCCAAGCATACTTCCAAAGTTGTGGCAAAATGGCTTAAGGACAACAATAAAGTCAAGGTATTGGAGTGACCATCACTAAGTCCTGACCTCAATCCTATAGAAAATTTGTGGGCAGAACTGAAAAAGTGTGTGCAATCAAGGAGGCCTACAACCTGACTCTGTTACACCAGCTCTGCCAGGAGAAATGGTCCAAAATTCACCCAACTTATTGTGGGAAGAATTTTTACTAGGATTACAGCAACTAGCTGCCACCAGCGCCCAGTTCGATGCAGCTGCCGAGTCAGAGAGAGGTGCCACGGTTACTCCTTCCAATCTGATTGGCAGCTAAAATTAAGACTTCTAAAAATACAGCCTGCCTTGGCTGAGGCTTGGAGAACTGACACATCCATATGCATGAGAACCGTGTTCCGTCTCCACTCTGTCTGTTAGCCGTGGACAGGCCATCTGCTCTGCTCTGCGGTGCTGAGCCTGAGTCCCAGGACACATCTTCGGGACACGTGACAGACTGAGCTATAAGGAGTCATGTGTACTATCTAATGATAGGCAATGCCCCCATGCCATATGGTGGCCTAGTCCAGTGCGGGAATACCAATATGATCACAATCGTCTTGAAGAACAATCTGGCCTAAATGGCCATGTCCTCCTATAATCTCTCCCCGGCACAGCCAGAAGAGGACTGGTTTCCTCTCTAGGTTTCTTCCTAGGCTCCTGCTTTTCTAGGGAGTTTTTCCTAGCTACTGTGCCTCTGCATCTGCAATATGCTTGCTCTTTTGGGTTTTAGGCTGGATGTCTGTATAGCACTCTGTGACAACTTCTGTTGTAAAAAGGGCTAAAAAAATAATAAATGTGATTGATTAATTGACTGACAATGTGTCATGGAGGTCAATACTACTTGTCTTACAAGTACTGTGTGTGTGGGCAAGTTGGTGTATGGCTATGTGTGTGTTTTTTTTCTGGTTTCTGTTTGTATGCACAGAGCAGGTAAACTACATGTGTGTATGTGTGCTCAGACATACCTGCGTGTGTGTGTGTGTGTGTGTGTGTGTGTGTGTGTGTGTGTGTGTGTGTGTGTGTGTGTGTGTGTGTGTGTGTGTGTGTGTGTGTGTGTGTGTGTGTGTGTGTGTGTGTGTGTGTGTGTGTGTGTGTGTGTGTGTGTGGACCCACAAGCATATGTGTGTGGCTATATCTAGGCCTACATGCTGCCAAGTACCTGTTGGATGAAGACCTGTGCTCCTCGGGGGCTGAGCAGTAGAATGGCCCGTCTCAGTGTGTCCCTGTAGCGGTTGAGCTCCTCGGTCCTCATGGTGTTGAAGAGGTTCGAGAAGACCTTACTGATGTTCCTGTCCACTCTCTGTAGAGATACGTCCAGCCCCTGCCGAGACGTCTGGTCCAGGAAACCCTGTAGGCCGCGGATATCTGAGGGGAGGGAGGAGAGGCGGATGAGAGGAGTTGGACTGACTGGACTCAGAAAACCCATTGACTCTGAACTCGGAAACCCCTCCATCCTCCTGCAGATCCCTATGAGTAATTGAAGCTTAATGTAGAGTTAAGCATCCATTGCACGTTCCACTCAGATTTCACTCATATTCCCCTTTCAATGGCATATTCCAAATCAAAGTTTATTTGTCACGTGCGCTGAATACGTAGACCTTACAGTGAATTGCTTACATACAGGCCCTAACCAACAGTGATATTTTCAAGTAAAAAAAAGGTATTAGGTGAACAATAGATAAGTAAAGAAATAAATACAACAGTAAAAATACAGTGAAAAATAACAGTAGCAAGGCACCGGTTAGTCGGGCTAATTGAGGTAGTATGTACATGTACTGTAGGTATTGTTAAAGTGACTATGCATATATGATAAACAGAGAGTAGCAGTAGCGTAAAAGAGGGGTTGGCGGGTGGTGGGACACAATGCAGATAGTCCAGGTAGCCAATGTGCGTGGGCACCGGTTATTCGTGCTAATTGAGGTAGTATGTACATGAATGTATAGTTAAGATGACTATGCATATATGATAAACAGAGAGTAGCAGCGGCGTAAAAGAGGGGTTGGGGGGGCAATGGAAATAGTCTGCATTGCGATTTGATTACCTGTTCAGGAATCTTATGGCTTGGGGGTAAATACTGTTGAGAAGCCTTTTGGTCCTAGACTTGGCACTCCGGTACCGCTTGCCATGCGGTAGTAGAGAAAACAGGCTATGACTGAGGTGGCTGGGGTCTTTGACTATTTTTAGGGACTTCCTCTGACACCGCCTGGTGTAGAGGTCCTGGATGGCTGGCAGCTTAGCCTCAGTGATGTACTGGGCCGGACGCAGTACTCTCATGCCAAATCATTTAGTTTCCTGAGGGGAATAGACTTTGTCATGCCCTCCTCACGACTGTCTTGGTGTGGTTGGACCATTCTAGTTTGTTGGTGATGTGGACACCAAGGAACTTGAAGCTCTCAACCTGCTCCACTACAGCCCTGTCGATGAGAATGGGGGCATGCTCGGTCCTCGCTTTCCTGTAATCCATAATCATCTCCTTTGTCTTGATCACGTTGAGGGATAGGTTGTTATTCTGGCACCACTTGGCCAGGTCTCTGACCTCCTCCCTATAGGCTGTCTCATTGTTGTCGGTGATCAGGCCTACCACTGTTGTATCATCTGCAAACTTTATGATGGTGTTGGAGTCGAGCCTGGTCATGCAGTCATGGGTGAACAGGGAGTACAGGAGGGGACTGAGCACGCACCCCTGAGGGGCTCCAGTGTTGAGGATCAGTGTGGTGGATGTGTTTCTACCTACCCTCACCACGTGGGGGCGGCCCGTCAGGTTGTCCAGGATCCAGTTGCAGAGGGAGGGTGTTTAGTCCCAGGATCCTTAGCTTAGTGATGAGCTTTGAGGGTACTATGGTGTTGAACGCTGAGCTGTAGTCAATAAATAGCATTCTCACGTAGGTGCTCCTTTTGTCCAGGTGGGAAAGGGCGGTGTGGAGTGCAATAGAGATTGCATCATCTCTGGATCTGTTTGGCGGTATGTAAATTGGAGTGGGTCGAGGGTTTCTAGGATAATGTTGTTAATGTGAGCCATTACCAGCCTTTCAAAGCACTTCATGGCTACGGACGTGAGTGCTACAGGTCTGTAGTCATTCAGGCAGTATGCCTTAGTGTTCTTGGGCACTGGGACTATGGTGGTCTGCTTAAAACATGTTGGTATTACAGACTCAATCAGGGACATGTTGAAAATGTCAGTGAAGACACCTGCCAGTTGGTGAGCACATGCCCGGAGCACACATCCTGGTAATCCGTCTGGCACCGCGGCCTTGTAAATGTTGACCTGTTTAAAGGTCTTACTCACGTCGCCTGCGGAGGGAGTGATCACACAGTCGTCTGGAACAGCTGATGCTCTCATGCATGCCTCAGTGTTGCTTGCCTCGAAGCAAGCATAGACGTGATTTAGCTCGTCTGGTAGGCTTGTTTCACTGTGCAGCTCGCAGCTGTGCTTCCCTTTGTAGTCTGTAATAGTTTGCAAGCCCTGCCACATAAGACGAGCGTCGGAGCCGGTGTAGTACGATTCAATCTTAACCCTGTATTGGCGCTTTGCCTGTTTGATGTTTTGTCTGATGGCATGGCAGGATTTCTTATAAGCTTCCGGGTTATAAATCAAACCACTTTTTCATAGACCGAATTTCTGGTGCTTCCTGTTTTAATATTTGCTTGTAAGCAGGAATCGGGAGGATAGAATTGTGGTCAGATTTACCAAATGGAGGGCGAGGGAGAGCTTTGTATGCGTCTCTGAGTGGAGTATAGGTGATCTAGAATGTTTTTCCCTCTTGTAGCGCATTTAACATGTTGATAGAAATTAGGTAAAACTGATTTAAGTTTCCTTGCATTAAAATCCCCAGCCACTAGGAGCGTCGCCTCTGGGTGTGCGGTTTCTTGTTTGCTTGTTTCCTTATACAGCTGACTCAGTGCAGTGGCTGACTGGTGGTAGTTAAACAGCCATGAAAAGTATGGATGAAAACTTTAGTGTGGTCTACACCTTATCATAAGATACTCTACTTCAGGTGAGCAAAATCTAGAGACTGAGACTTAGATTTTGTGCACCAGCTGTTCTTTACAAATATGCACAGACCGCCACCACTCGTCTTACCGGAGTGTGCTGTTCTATCTAGCCGGTGCAGCGTATATCCCGCTAGCTGAATATCCATGTCATCATTCAGCCACGATTCCGTGAAACATAAGATGTTACAGTTTCTGATGTTCCGTTGGTAGGATATTCATGATCGTACCTCGTCAAATTTATTGTCCAATGATTGCACGTTGGCAAGTAATATTGACGGTAACTACAGCTTTCCCACTCGCCTTTTGCGTATCCTTACGAGGCACCCTGCTAAATGACCTCTGTACCTGCGTCTCTTTCTCTTGCCAATGACAGGGATGTTGGCCTTGTCGGGTGTTCGAAGTACGTACTGTGCGTCCTGCTTGTTGAACAAAACATCTTTGTCTAATCCAAGGTGAGTGATCGCTGTCCTGATATCCAGAAGCTCTTTTTTTGCCGTAAGATATGGTTGCAGAAACATTATGTACAAAATACGTTACAAATAACGTGGAAAAACCCCAATTGGTTGGGCGCCCGTAAAACTGCTGCCATTTCTTCCGACGCCATTTTACAATATCTTGTACTAAATGTAAAAGTAAATGTAATCTTGTCACTGTGATTGTTACAACATGGTGCTTCTATTGTTAACCCATGACTAGCATACAAAAATAACGCATTCTCTACATGCTGAAAAGGACTGTAATATACATAAATGCACACAAAAAACACCATGCTTTGAACTTTTGCAGTGTTTTGGCTTGAATAACAGCAGAACAGAACAGAGCAACCCTGATCCCACACTGTGGAGTAAATTGCCTGCCTGCCCATATCAGCTGTAGGCAGTTCAGTGAGTGTTCAGCTGAGGGAGAGTTGTGGAGAAGGCCTGGGTAAATCAATGCTTACTTTATTGTGTTCTCGGGGCTTCTTACTCACAGTCCTAGCCTATCCGGTGGCTCTTGTAGCTAGCACCAAGGCCCCTATATACAAGTCATTTCCCTTTGTTTAGAAGTCACAATTCAGCCCAGAATAGAGCGGTTTCATTGCTAGCATTACATCTTATTTGCATCATGTGGAATGCTCTTCTTGGTGTTATAACTTCTTCAGCTATCACCCAAGTGAGAACTTTGAAATGTCTGGGAAAGAGAGTTGTGTGGTGACATGTGGGTTAATTTAAAAAAATTCTCCTTCTCCTCTAATCTATTTGACATGTGCCTTGTAGTGAGTTATGTTTGGCTGTCTACTGTACTCATGTGCTGCTTCCTCTCTCCGGAGTGACAAAAACTCTGCTTAGTCTATGTTTCCATGGTGAAAAAGGAGATAATACCAGGTCTTCTCAACAACGCTGGTTGTTATAGTCTCTACAAAACAACAACAAACTATAAACATGTCTCTCGCAATGACTTGTTGTTGATTCCTCATGTAGGGTACAGTTAGCAGTTCCTTGTGGGGGATGCATTCCTCGTCAGAGAGAACCTGGAAATTATCTGTATTAAAAAAGATGCTAGCACCAGTTCTTGGCTTGAGGACGAGATTACTATGTCATACATATGACTGCTACTGTCTAATCTCTTTTCTTCCTGTAACCCCTGCAGGTAGCATTTCATGCCTTGCTGTGAAACTCATTACACTGTGCAGTTTGCATGTTTTTTTTCCTGTTATTTTATACCGTATGAATATTGTGAGACTTAAGGTTTTCACTTATATTTCACGTATAGGTAATATCAAACAGGACTGAAGTACTGTAACTCAACACCTGCAAATATAGAGTGATACATACTTTATGGTGGACCAGAATCGGGGGGAAACCCCAGAAACTGCTCCGTATCATTCAAAGCCTAACTGCGGTGGGATCGACAAATCCTTGTTTATGAAAATTCTATATTCGCATTTTCCTCAACTAATCCCTACAGATTACAGCCCAAATCTTTTGTCGACTGCTTAGAGAGTGGCAGCAACGGGCTGCCTCGCCTCGCCTCAAGGACTTCAGCAACAGCTGCTGTGGTCCCGGTGAAATTCAACTAAGACACATGGGGGGGGGGGGGGGGGGGATCATAACAAGTAGCATAAGAGATAACCAAAGAGGAGCAGGGGAGCAAATCCCATCAAAGAGGGCCCATCTCCAGTCATCTCTCCACTGGCGGGTAACAAATTTGATTTTACAAGGGATTTTATTCTCTGTTTCTCTGGTAGCTCTCTCTCTCATAGCTCTCTCTCACACACACACACTCTGTAGTAGCTAACACTCTCTTTCTCTCTCTCTCAATTCAATTTCAATTCAATTTAAAGGGCCTTATTGGCATGGGAAACATATGTTTACATTGCCAAAGCAAGTGAAATAGATAATACACCAAAGTGAAATAAACAATAGAAAATTAACAATATTCATTACACGTTTCAACAGAATAAAGAAATGTCAAATGTCATAGTATGTCCATATACAGTGTTGTAATGATGTGCAAATAGTTAAAGTACAAAAGGGAAAATAAATTAACATAAATATAGGTTGTATTTACAATGGTGTTTGTTCTTCACTGTTTGCCCTTTTCTTGAGAAAACAGGTCACACATATTGCTGCTGTGATTTCACACTGGTATTTCACCCAGTAGATATGCAAGTTTATCAAAATTTGATTTGTTTTCGAAATCTTGTAATCAGAAGGGAAATACACTGCTCAAAAAAATAAAGGGAACACTTAAACAACACAATGTAACTCCAAGTCAATCACACTTCTGTGAAATCAAACTGTCCACTTAGGAAGCAACACTGATTGACAATACATTTCACATGCTGTTGTGCCAATGGAATAGACAAAAGGTGGAAATGATAAGCAATTAGCAAGACACCCCCAAAAAAGGTGTGATTCTGCAAGTGGTGACTACAGACCACTTCTCAGTTCCTATGCTTCCTGGCTGATGTTTTGGTCACTTTTGAATGCTGGCGGCGCTCTCACTCTAGTGGTAGCATGAGACGAAGTCTACAACCCACACAAGTGGCTCAGGTAGTGCAGTTAATCCAGGATGGCACATCAATGCGAGCTGTGGCAAAAAGGTTTGCTGTGTCTGTCAGCGTAGTGTCCAGAGCATGGAGGCGCTACCAGGAGACAGGCCAGTACATCAGGAGACGTGGAGGAGGCCGTAGGAGGGCAACAACCCAGCAGCAGGGCCGCTACCTCCGCCTTTGTGCAAGGAGGTGCACTGCCAGCGCCCTGCAAAATGACCTCCAGCAGGTTTTATTGGGACACCAGATTTCTAAGCAACTTGCTTGCAGTTCCTACGGCTTATACTGGATGTCAAAAGTTGTGAGAAATAGGTTGAGGTTATTCCTTTGTGTAATGAAGAAATACGGCCATCTTGAAGTCGAGGCACTCCTGGTGTCCTAGACATGCGTTTCAATCAAACAGAAGGCATGCTACATATCGTTTCAATCCTGTTTCATCACGGTGGTGGCTAACCACGGTGGTGGCTCAGGCTCCGGGCGCGGTTCCCACCCCACCATAATCCATCCTAACTTCCTCCCTCCAAGAATGTCCACCCTCTTTTGACCCCCACAAAATTCCCTTAACCTGTCTAGGATCAGTGTGGCGCTAGCGGCACACCCCCCCCCCCCCCACTGAAAAACCAGTGCCGCGAAATTCAAAAAAAATATTTTTTTTAAATATTTAACTTTCACACATTAAAGTCCAATACAGCTAATGAAAGACACAGATCTTGTGAATCCAGTCAACATTTCCGATTTTTAAAATGTTTTACAGGGAAGACACAACATGTAAAGATGTACATCTATTACCTAAAAACACATTAGCATAATCCACCATCTTTTATTTGTCCACCAACACCAGTAGCCATCACCAATTCGGCTAAACTAAGATATTTATAGCCCCTAACCAACAAAAAAACTCATTAGATGACAGTCTGATAACATATTTATGGTATGGGATAGGTTTTGTTAGAAAAAAGTGCATATTTCAGGTAGATGGCATAGTTTACAATTGCACCCACCGTCACAAATGGACTAGAATAATTACAATGAGCAACGTGTTTACCTAACTACTAATCATCAAACATTTCGTAAAAATACACAGCATACACGAATCGAAAGACACAGATCCTGTGAATACAGACAATATTTCAGATTTTCTAAGTGTCTTACAGCGAAAACACAATAAATCGTTATATTAGCTTAGCACATAGCAATTAGCAGCCCAGCATTGATTCTAGCCAAAGTGAGCGATAAAAGTCAACATCGCCAAAAGATATTAATTTTTTCACTAACCTTCTCAGAATTCTTCCGATGACACTCCTGTAACATCACATTACAACATGCATATACAGTTTGATCGAAAATGTTTATATTTAGCCACCAAAATCATGGTTAGACAATGTGAAATGTAGACAAGCTGGTAAAGAAAAAGTCCTTGCGCCACTTAGACAGTGATCTACTCTTATACATAAATACTCATAAACGTGACTAAAAAATATAGGGTGGACAGGGATTGATAGACAATTTAATTCTTAATACAATTGCGTTATTACATTTTTTAATTTATCCTTACTTTTCAATACAGTTTGCGCCAAGCGAAGCTACGTCAAAAAACATGGCGTCCTAAGCCACTAAAATGTTTCGACAGAAACACGATTTATCATAATAAAAATGTCCTACCTTGAGCTGTTCTTCCATCAGTATCTTGGGCAAAGGATCCTTTCTTGGGAGAAATCGTCTTTTGGTGGAAAGCTGTCCTCTTGCCATGTGGAAATGTCAACTGCGTTCGGGATGAACTGAAAAGCGTGCCCAACTTTTCACATCGTTGCAAAAATAAATGTCCCAAAATCGCACTAAACGGATATAAATTGCTATAAAACGCTTTAAATTAACTACCTTATGATGTTTTTAACTCCTATAACGAGTGAAAAGATGACCGGAGAAATATAACAGGCTAAACTAACGCTTGGAACAGGAGAGGGTCGGTGTCTTCCACGCGCGTTACGCAGCAAGAAAAGACTTGCTAGCTAAAGGTTTTTTTCATTTGTAGTGCCTGTGAACGCGCAATCGACCCCATTGGAATCGTCATCACGTAAAGGCATCCAGGGGAAGACGTAAGAAGTGTCCGTGTAGTCATAGCAATGACAGTGCCCTTTTAACTGACTTCAGAAGAGTGGCCAACATTTCTCAAATCTGACTCCATGTCAGGGAAATTGCTGTAGAATGGGCTCTGTTCCACTTAGAGACAAAATTTCAACTCCTATAGAAACTATAGACTGTTTTCTATCCAATAATAATAATAATATGCATATTGTACGATCAAGGATTTTGTGGGAAGCCGTTTCAAAAATTAGCCAAATTAGCATAAATAGTCTAAACAGCGCCCCCATCCCCAACAGGTTTTAAGATAGGAACGTGATTTTAGTTTTCTAATGAGCTTTCTTTTTTGATAACCTTTGCACATTAAGTAGCCACACCACGAGTGAGGTCAGAGAGCTTGTCAGCATGACGGAACGTCCCTTTTAAACAAGAGTACATAAGGGCTTGGAAGAGTAATCAACCTTTAGACCAGGAAACGTGAGGCGGAGAGCTGCACGTTTGGAATGGTTGACGCTTTGAAACTCAACAAAGAAATTTACATTTACATTACATTTAAGTCATTTAGCAGACGCTCTTATCCAGAGCGACTTACAAATTGGTGCATTCACCTTATGACATCCATGAACTCACTTTCCTTTGGACGAGAGAGACAAAAAGCTGCAGTTCATGTCCATCGTGGTCTGAGTCCTGAATACCAACACGAGGAGGAAGTGGCGAGAAGCTCACCTCAGACAATCACTGGTACCGCTAAGTAGCTGTTTTGAGGAATGAACAACCCATGGAGACTGGACAACTAAGAAGAAGGACATCAGAGCATATACAAGTGGGCCTCGGAAAGGCCACACAAACATTCCAAGAAGGCTTAGTTCCGACAGAGAAACGGCGAACGGCATTCAACACGTAAATACATTCATTATTTCTTATTACGGCGGACCGTGTGCAAGGTATATGATTAATGTGAGGACAGTTCTGGAATGTATCCACGATAAGTGTCCTGTTTCTTTCTCTCTCTTCCACCCTCTCCATCTGTTGTAACAAGCCGTCATATCTTGTCAGTCCACGAGGGACCTTTGTCTCATGTAAGTGTATGTGTGTTTGATTTCTGTGTTATTATTTAGTTAGCTAGTAAATAAATGATTAAACCAATTTGTGTACTACTGAATAATGCACAAGTCTGGGGTTTTTGCAGATCCAAGAAGGTTACGATCGTTCAGAATGAGTATTTGAGAAGAGGTAATGATTAATAAGATGACTGTTTATCGATGAAATAGGTAAAGACCTTATAGAGTTTAATTTGGGAGATAGTGACTCTCTAAACAACTTCTTCTGTGGTGCCTCAAATCCTAATGAGTGTCACGTCCTGACCATAGAAAGTCTGGATTTTCTATGGTAGAGTAGGTCAGGGAGTGACTAGGGGTTATTAGTCTAATTTATTATTATTAAGTGGGGTTCTAGGTTTTATTTTCTATGTTGGTGTTTCATCCCCAATTAGAGGCAGCTGGTAATCGTTGTCTCTAATTGGGGATCATACTTAAGTAGCATTTTTTCCACCTGTGGGTAATGGGATATTGTTTATGTTTAGTTGCCTGTTAGCACTGCATTGTCGTCACGGTTCGTTTATTCTTTATTTATTTTGTATTTGCTAAAGTTTCACTTTATTCATTAAAAGTATGTGAAACTCAACATACGCTGCGCCTTGGTCCGACCATTATTACGAACAACGTGACAATGAGCTAATTGTTACATGATTAATTATAATCGGGTAACAATTAAACATAGTTAATTGATTAAATAAATAACAGTCATCAGATTAATAAAAGAAAAGTCACAACACATTCTAGTTGGCTCTGCTTTTTTGTAAATTCTTTCCAATGTGTCAAGTAATTAACTTTTTGGTTTCTCATGATTTGGTTGGGTCTAATTGTGTTGCTGTCCTGGTGCTCTGTGGGGTCCGTTTGTGTTTGTGAACAGAGCCCCAGGATCAGCTTGCTTAGGGGGCTCTTCTCTAGGTTAATTCCTCTGTAGCTGATGGCTTTGTTATGGAAGGTTTTGGAATCGCTTCCTTTTAGGTGGTTGTAGAATTTAACGTCTCTTTTCTGGATGTTGATAATTAGCGGTTATCGGCCTAATTCTGCTCTGCATGCATTATTTGTTTTTTTACGTTGTACACGTAGGATATTTTTTCAGAATTCTGCATGCAGTCTCAATTTGATGTTTGTCCCATTTTGTGAATTCTTTAATTCATTATACACTCTCAAGTAGCTAGCCAGTCCTCTCTCTCTCTCTCTCTCTCTTTATGGTTCTTTCGCCTTCTCTCTGCTATCCCTCTCTCATCTCTCGCTCTCTCTGTGTGTCTTTCTCCTTCTCTCTGCTACCCCTCTCTCATCTCTCTCTCTCCTGCTCTTATGATTTCTTCTTCCTTCTGCTGGCCTTTTCATGGTCTATGTGAGTCATCATGAAGGCTGCTACTACCGCGTGAGGAGAGCACAACACACACACATCCACCAGCATGCACAGGAACACGCACACTACCCCCAGCCACACACAAAGAGACCTCCTAGGTGATGAGAGGTGAGGTGCAGAGGTGCTGTGTGATACAAGCTGACAGCCCAAATATGGGCTTTTGTGTAACAGTGCTGCTGCCAAAGCGATGGACCGAGACAAAAGCATGCATGTGACGTCCTATTGCAATCATCCAGCCCTCCTCTCAACACTGCATGACATAGTCAAATGAGTCAGATGATGTCAATGGATGGGTTGTATATGTAATCATAACAGGGCTACAATAGAAAAAGGAAACAACCAAACATCCCATCACACAATCATCACACTCTGCAAGGATATGTGCAAGACAGAGGAAGTCATAGCATTGCAAAACGAGGCTTCACATTCGAGGAGGGGATATGTTGTGTCATTCTTTGCCACTGGCAGCCTAGAGGACCTTCAGGCTGACCCCAGGCACAAAGGCTTCAGAGGAGGGATGGAGAGATGGAAGGATAAAGGGATGGAGAGATGGAAGGACAGAGGGATGGAGAGATGGAAGGATAAAGGGGTGGATAGATGGAAGGATAGAGGGATGGAGAGATGGAAGGATAAAGGGGTGGATAGATGGAAGGATAGAGGGATGGAGAGGTGGAAGGATAAAGGGGTGGATAGATGGAAGGATAGAGGGATGGAGAGATGGAAGGATAAAGGGGTGGATAGATGGAAGGATAGAGGGATGGAGAGATGGAAGGATAAAGGGGTGGATAGATGGAAGGATAGAGGGATGGAGAGGTGGAAGGATAAAGGGGTGGATAGATGGAAGGATAGAGGGATGGAGAGATGGAAGGATAAAGGGGTGGATAGATGGAATGATAGAGGGATGGAAGGATAGAGGGATGGAGGGAGGAAAGGATGGAGGGATCAAACTAGTAGGGGAAAACAGAACAGCTCATAGGATGATATCACAAGCCGTGGTTGATGTAGGGTTTAATCTGTTAGAGGTTACATCACACCTCGTGACTTATGAGTGGGGCGTGGCATGAGGTGATAAAATGAGGCTATAAGATATACAAATATAACAAATATTGTAACTGTGGGGTCACCATGATATGATTGCTTTGATCTGGAAGGGTTGGTGTGTGTATCTGTCTTTCATTAATGTGTGAGGGGGGGGGGGTGTTAGTCTGATTAGTTTAGGCAATCAAGGCTGAGAGGCTGTATCCATTGATAGGATGTCCTGCTCTTTGTGTCATGCTCTTTGATCAGACAAATGTTCAGACTTGATGGGTGTAACAGCAGAAAGACAATAGGGTAGGTGTCAAGCCATGGTGCCCCAGAGTCTGGGGTGGAATTTTGGGGTGAGTGTGTTGATTCTGTTGTTTTCCCGTCCTATTTCAACAATGTTTCATTTACTAGCAAAATATGTGAATATTTTTACAAGTATGTGGAACATTTTCACATCTCTAAGCACAAAAATGTAGTCAGGTCATCAAAATGCTCATGTTTCAAAACTATATGGATATTTTCAATTGACTGAGTACAACAAAGAAATACACAAAGTCACTTGTTCACTGCTCCAAATCCCTTTCTATCTGCTTTTCAAAATGCAATATTCACTTCACTTTCGATATGATTTTCTTGTCATTTGTTAACAATATAATTAACTATCACTTAACTTCTTGTCAATATGGGGGCGCTGTTTTCACTTTGTAAAAATTAGTTCCCAAATTAAACTGCCTCGTACTCAATTCTTGCTCGTACAATATGCATATTATTATTACTATTGGATAGAAAACACTCTCTAGTTTCTAAAACCGTTTGAATTATATCTGTGAGTAAAACAGAACTCAAGTTGCAGCTAACTTCCTGTCAGGAAGTGAGAAATCTGAAATCGGGCACTCTGTTCCAGGGTCAGTTTATTAATTTGCATGTAATCTATGAGTCGACATGCACTGCATACGATTTCCCCTAGATGTCAATAAGCAGTGAGAATTGGAATGGGGTTGCTAGGTAGATCTGAGGCCATATAAAGGCTCTTGGAACGTGGGGTGCACTCTTTTCAACGTTCGTCATGGCGCAAGACAGACCTCAGGATGGCATTCTGAAAAGCTCTCGTTATAGGCCTTAGATATATCCGGCTCTGATTTTATTCGATATAGGTGTTAAAAACATCATAATGTAGTTATTTTAAACCAAGTTATATCAGTTTATATCAGTATATTGCGATTTTCTGAATTTTCTTTGTGCTGCGTTATGAAGAGTTGGACACGTCTGGACCACATAGCTAATGTTTGCTGCTAATTCCTAAGTTGAAGACGACAATCTACAACCGAGCAACTATGATTCTGGACAAAGGACAACTTGCACAAGATTCTGATGGAAGCTCATCAAAAAGTAAGAACTATTTATGATGTTAATTCGTTGTTCTGTTGAAAAATGTTACACTACTATTCCGCCATTATTAATTGCGGTGCGGTCTCGCTTTAAAAAGTAAGAATATCGTAGTAACGACGCTGTATGTCGTAGTAACGTTATTTAAAAAAATCTAACACAGCGGTTGCATTAAGAACTAATGTATCTTTCATTTGCTGTCCAACCTGTATTTTTTAGTCAAGTTTATGATTAGTTATTGATTAGATTAGGTGCCTCTCCCAAGATTTCTCCCGACATTTTGTTGGCAGCTTGGCTACTATTCTCATTGTATAACCACGATTTGTGCCGCTAAATAAGCACATTTTCAAAAAAACAATATATGTATTGTGTAATATGATGTTATAGGACTGTCATCTGATGAAGTTTTGAGAAGGTTAGTGAAAAATGTAATATCTTTTGCTGGTTTATTCGCTATTGCTAACGTGCATGAATCAATGCTGCTGTGTGGTTGGCTATTGTAGTAAGCTAATATAATGCTAAATTGTGTTTTCGCTGTAAAACACTTAAAGAATCTGAAATATTGGCTGGATTCACAAGATGTTTGTCTTTCATTTGCTGTACGCTGTGTATTTTTCATAAATGTTTTATGATGAGTATTTAGGTAATTCCCGTTGCTCTCTGTAGTTATTCTAGTTGCTTTGGTGAGAGTTGTGATGGTGGCTGCAATGTAAAACTATGATTTATACCTGAAATATGCACATTTTTCGAACAAAACATATGCTATACAATAAATATGTTATCAGACTGTCATCTGATGAAGTTGTTTCTTGGTAAGTGACTATTTATATCTTTATTTGGTCGAATTTGTGATAGCTACCTATGCAGGAAAAAAATGGTGGAAAAAAAAGTTGTGTCTTTTGCTATGTTGGTTAGCTAATAGAAATAGATATTGTCTTCCCTGTAAAACATTTTAAAAATCAGAAATGATGGCTGGATTCACAAGATGTGTATCTTTCATTTGGTGTCTTGGACTTGTGATTTCATGAACATTTTATTATATGATATCCCTGTGGCTTTAGGCTAGGCTATGCTAGTCAGCTTTTTTGATGGGGGGGATCCCGGATCCGGGTTTGTGACTCGTTAGATTAATCAAACTGCTTAAATCTGATAACTTCAGAACCAAAATGATGTAGTGCCTAGTGAATGTACACTACATTACCAAAAGTATGTGGACACATACTGCTCGTCGAACATCTCATTCCAAAATCATGGGCATTAATATGGAGTTGGTCCCCTCTTTGATGCTATAACAGCCTCCATTCTTCTGGGAACATTGCTGGAACATTGCTGCGTGGACTTGGTTCCATTCAGCCACAACAGCATTGGTGAGGGCGGGCACTGGCTCGCAGTCGGAGTTCTAATTCATCCCAAAGGTGTTAGATGGGGTTGAGGTCAGGGCTCTGTGCAGGCCAGTCAAGTTCTTCCACACCGATCTGGACAAACCATTTCTGTATGGATCTCGCTTTTTGCATGATGGCATTGTCATGCTTAAACAGGTAACAGGTATATTTCACTGGTCATCCCCAAAGCCAACACTTCCTTTGGCCGCCTTTCCTTCCAGTTCTCTGCTGCCAATGACTGGAACGAATTGCAAAAATCACTGAAGCTGGAGTCTTATATCTCCCTCTCTAACTTTAAGCATCAGCTGTCAGAGCAGCTTACCGATCACTGTACCTGTACAAAGCCAATCTGTAAATAGCACACCCAACTACCTCAACCCCATATTGTTATTTACCCTTTTGCTCTTTTGCACCCCAGTATCTCTACTTGCACATCATCATCTGCACATCTATCACTCCAGTGTTAATGCTAAATTGTAATTATTTTGCCTCTATGGCCTATTTATTGCCTTACCTCCCTACATTTGCACACACTGTACATATATTTTACTATTGTGAAATTGACTGTACGTTTGTTTATGTGTAACTCTGTGCTATTGTTTTTGTTGCACTGAATTGATTTATCTTAGCCAGGACGCAGTTGTAAATGAGAACTCTTCTCAACTGGCCTACCTGGTTAAATAAAGGTGAAATATATATACTGTATACATTTTTTAAACAGGAAAGGGCCTTCCCCAAACTGTTGCCACAAAGTTGGAAGCACTGAATCATCTAGAATGTCATTGAACGCTGTAGCGTTAAGAGTTCCCTGAAACTAAGGGGCCTAGCCCGAACCATGAAAAACAGCCTCGGACCATTATTCCTCTTCCACCCAACTTTAGAGTTGGCACTATGCATTGGTGCAGGTTGCGTTCTCCTGGCATCATGCACATTTGTGGCCTGCTGGAGGTCATTTTGCAGGGCTCTGGCAGTGCCCCTCCTTGCACAAAGGCGGAGGTAGCGGTCCTGCTGCTGGGTTGTTGCCCTCCTACGGCCTCCTCCACGTCTCCTGATGTACTGGCCTGTCTCCTGGTAGCGCCTCCATGCTCTGGACACTACGCTGACAGACACCGCAAACCTTCTTGCCCCAGTTCGTATTGATGTGCCATCCTGGATGAGCTGCACTACCTGAGTCACTTGTGTGGGTTGTAGACTCCGTCTCATGCTACCACTAGAGTGAAAGCACCGCCAGCATTCAAAAGTGACCAAAACATCAGCCAGGAAGCATAGGAACTGAGAAGTGGTCTGTGGTCACCACCTGCAGAATCACTCCTTTTTTGGGGGTGTCTTGCTAATTGCCTATAATTTCCACCTTTTGTCTATTCCATTTGCACAAAAGCATGTGAAATTTATTGTCAATCAGTGTTGCTTCCTAAGTGGACAGTTTGATTTCACAGAAGTGTGATTGACTTGGAGTTACATTGTGTTGTTTAAGTGTTCCCTTTATGTTTTTGAGCAGTGTATATTGTAACATACTACTATCCAAGACGATAAACCTTTACACGTACCTGTATACGGGTTGAAAATGGCAGATTTGGGCACTGATAAGCACCTAAACTGGATCGCAGTGGCTGTACAGTACTATGATATAAATGACGTCAGAGCTCAGGCTCTGCACTTCACAGCACTTTACGGGTTTTGATTGACAGCTGTTCTGAATTTGGGCACTGCACGTGACAGAAGTTGCCCAATTAGCCGGAGGGAGGGTGGAAACTTCTTGTCACGTGTGGTGCTCAAGTTCAGAGCGGCTGTCAATCAAAACATGTACAGTGCTGTGAAGTGCAGAGCTTGCCGAGTGCTGGAATGAGAGCAAATTTTGCTCCAATCCCCACAAAGGACAACGATTTGAATTCTGCCACAGTGAGACTCACATAGGTTGTTTTTATGTGTAGATGCATTTTATTTTCTATATCCTGCTGTTTTGAAGAAAAATTGTGACTTCTACATTTTTATCTCTGCTGACAGGTGTGACATTTTGCCTTTAGGAGACATATTTTTCTCTTTGTGGATGAGAGGTTTCTGCTATTGAATATCCATAAAAACACCTGGTATGACCTTTCAGATAGCTGTGAGTAATGAGCAGAGATTGGACCGGAGGAAGTTAGAAGGCAGACGATGGAATTCAAAAGAATAGAAGCCGCCATACAAAGCCACCAATGTTGATGCTGTGTTGTCATTGACAAACACCTGCCTGTACACCTACACACACACACACACACACACACACACACACACACACACACACACACACACACATACACACATACACACATACACACATACACACACACACACACACACACACACACACACACACACACACACACACACACACACACACACACACACACACACACACGGTTTTATTCTAAAACTGTAAGGATCTAGCTAGCCTGAGTGCCAGTCTGTTTGTGCTACCATGCCATCTCCTTGTCACTCGTTGTCATGCCAATCATTTTAGTTTTGCATTGACAATGACAGCATATAGGCAAGAGCACAAACAGATTTAGGACCAGGCTACAGAAGGAGACAACAGATCTGGGACCAGGCTATAGAAGGAGACAACAGATCTGGGAAGAGGCAATAGAAGGAGACAACAGATCTGGAACAGGAATAATCTACCTGTGAGGGGTCTACCTGTGAAACGCTACTTATTAGCGGTCCTTTGTAACTCAGTTGGTAGAGCATGGCACTTGTAACACCAGGGTAGTGGGTTTGATTCCAGGGACCACCCATATGTAAAATGTGCATATGTACATGTGACTGTAAGTTGCATTGAGTAAAATCATCTGCTAAATGGCATATATTACTTAATAATCTCTTTTTTCTCTCTCTTTTTTTAAAGCCATTCTGTTATTGTGTATGAAAAAGAGCTGCATGCGTTTCGTTGTATTTCGAGTGAGAACAGTTTCTCTCTGGGCTCAGCTCAGTCTCTTCACAGTGTTGAAGTATGAGGCTCGGCTGGAGAGAGCAGCTAGCAAACTCTGTCCTGGTCCTGCACTGTCCAATCTGTCACCACCATCTGCCCTCAGGGCAGAGAGAAGAACCTTGGAGACAAGGGTTGTCATCTCTCTGTGATGTCATCCGTCTGTCTACAAGCCTCGCACTTCACCGGCCAACTGAGGAGAGAAAGAGGGAAGAATCGCTCGCCATAAAAAAGGTGAAGAGAAAATATGAGGGAAAAAAGAAGGGAAGCAACTTGGACAGCCAATTACCTCGCGTTGGAGAAATGCTACAGAAATGCTACCTTTTACGAAAGCCATTCTCACACCTCCTGGAGAACAATTACACTCACAAGAGCCATGGCAGTAATGTGATGAGCATGTTCTGGAATGGTGGGATTTATTTTTGTGATTGTATAAGTTAACAGTGTGTTCTCTCCTTTGACTAAACAAGCATTAAACGCAAAATTGCTCACACTGTCACATTGTATAATGGTAGGAGACAGGCGCAATACATAATAGGCGCAATACGTAATAGGGCGTTTATTTTCTCCACCCAAAATAAAGTACGTCATGAAAACGACGGAGACGAAGCCCAAAACAAACACGTATATGTATAACGCAGGGATGCAACCCAAACAAAAGAGCGAGGTGTAAACCTGTAAATAATACACGGGACGAGACCCGTAATAACAAGTGCGCAACAGAACACAGGTACTCACAAGACCAACGGACACGGGGAACAGAGGGCACATATATACACATACTAATCAGAGGGAATGGGAACCAGGTGTGCGTAATGAGACAAGACAAGACAAGTTTGGTGGTAATGAATACAATTCAGTGATGCCTAGAAGGCCGGTGACGTAGACCTCCGGAGCTGGTGAACGGAATGTATAGCAGTACCGGGGGGATCCGTGACAGTATCCCCCACTGACGTGCTGCACCAGCAGCGGGACGACTACAGAGATGCGGTGCAGGTAGGTCAGGGCGCCGACGGTGAAAATCCCTGGTCAGCGAAGTGTCCAGGATGTCCACCGCAGGAACCCGGCACCGTCCTCTGGGCCGTACCCCTCCCAGTCGATGATGTACTGGAGACGCCACGCCCAACCCTCTCCATTCCAGGACTTCACGGACCGAGTACGCCGGACCTCCCTTGATGTCCAGAGGAGGAGGTGGGGCGTCACAGGGTCCGGCCTCAGCAAGGGGACCAGGCACTACTGGCCTGAAGAGAGACACATGAAAAGTTGGGTTAATGCGTTAATCAGCAGGGAGACGCAAACGGTACGTTACCTCACTACCCCTCCTCAGGACTTTAAACGGCCCCACAAACTGCGGGTTCAGCTTTCGGCAGGGCAGGCGGAGGAGCAGGTTCCGGGTGGAGAGCCAGACTCAGACGCCTGGAGAGAAAACAGGTGCCTCACTGCTGTGCCGGTTGGCCTGTTCCTTGTGCCGACGCAAGGCCCGCTGGAGATGAGTGTGCGCAGCGTTCCAGGTCTCCTCAGTGCGCTGAAACCACTCATCCATGGCAGGGGTCTCAGTCTGGCTTGGATGCCAAGGTGCCAGGGTCGGCTGATACCCCAAAACACACGGGAAAGGAGTGAGGTTAGTGGAGGAGTGGCGGAGTGAATTCTGCGCATACTCAGCCCAAGGTAGAAAATCCACCCACTACCCCGGCCAGTCCTGACAGTAACACCTCAGTAGCCTGCCCAATTCCTGATTGACCCTCTCCACCTGCCCATTAGCGTGAGGATGGTACCCGGAGGTGAGACTGACCGTGACCCCCAGACGTTCCATGAACGCTTTCCATAAGTGTGAGGTGAACTGAGGGCCACGGTCTGACACAATGTCCTCCGGGATCCTGTAGTGCCGGAAGACTTGCGTAAAAAGAGCCTCCGTGGTTTGCATGGCCAAGGCAGAGGAAGGAGGCGACAAGCTTTGGAAAACCGGTCCACAACGACGAGAACGGTGGTGTTCCCCTGGAAGGGGGGGGCGGTCAGTGACAAAGTCCACCGAGAGGTGAGACCAGGGTCGGTGTGGAACCGGCAGGGGAAGGAGCTTTCCATAAGGGAGGTGTCTGGGTGTCTTTGACTGGGCACAGATGGAGCAGGAAGAGACGCAAACCTGTGCGTACCTAGCCAAAGTGGGATACCAGTACTTCTCAGTCAGGCAGTGTGTGCCCAGGTAAGGAGGTGGTCCCGCACACCCGTAGGCACTGTTCTCCGGGCACAGTGCAGGTGCGGGTTCCTTACGCAGGGCCTGGCGTATGTCGGCGTCCATGTCCCACACCACTGGTGCGATGATATGGGACAGAGGGATGATGGGGGTCTCCTATCCCTGCCTCTCCTCTGCATCATAGAGGCAAGACAGGGCATTTGCCTTCACGTTCTTCGAGCCTAGCCTATAGAATTGTGTGAATTGGAACCTGGCAAAGAATAGAGCTGGCCTGTCTCAGGTTTAGCCTCTTCGCTGCCTTTATGTACTCCAGGTTGCAGTGGTCTGTCCACACCAGGAAAGGGGGTTTGGACCCCTCCAGCCAGTGCCTCCACGCTTCAGAGCCTTCATGACCGCCAAGAGTTCCCGGTCCCCTGCGTCGTAGTTCCTCTGGGCGTGGCTCAGCTGCTTGGAGTAGAAGGCGCAGGGCCGCAGCTTTGGAGGTATTTTAGAGCACTTGGAGAGCACTGCCCCAACTCCAACTTCGGAGGCATCCACCTTGATAATGAAGGGGAGTGAAGTATCAGGATGTGCCAGCACAGGAGCAGTGGTGAAGCATACCTTCAGTGTCTCGAACGCCCTCTCCGCCTCAACCATTCAACAAAGCCGCTGGGGACCTCCTCTCAGCAGGGAAGTAAGAGCCGTGACCCCAGTGTTGAAGCCCCGGATGAACCTCCAGAAATAGTTGGCAAACCCCAAGAATCGCTGGACTGCTTTCACAGAGTTGGGGATGGGCAATGACCTGACTGTGCTGACACGTCTCCCCTCCATCTCCACTCCCTCCATGGATATGAGGTAGCCCAAAAAAGACATGGACCGCTGGAAAAACAAACATTTCATGCTCCAACAGTCTTCCCAGCACAGACCTGACTAAAGAGACATGCTGGGCCCGGTCAGCAGAATAGACCAAAATGTTGTCTACATAAACCACTACGCCCTGTCCCAGCATGTCCCGAAACACTTTGCTAATAAAGGCCTGGAAGTCTGAAGGAGCATTAGACAGGCCAAAAGGCATTACGAGATACTCACCTGCACGAATGCGCACCAGATTGTAGGTGCTCTTCAAGTCCAGTTTCGTGAAGACCTGCACTCCATGCATTTGTTCTATGATGGTTGGGATGAAGGGTAAAGGATAGCTGAACTTAATGGTGGCTTTATTCAGTGTTTGATAATCAATGCAGGGGCACAGTCCCCCATCTTTCTTCTTAACAAAAAAGAAGCGTCAGGAGGCTTTTGATGTAGGGGGGTGGATAAAACCCTGCTGGAGGCTCTCCTGTACGTAGGTCTCCATGGCCTCGGTGTCAGCATAGTAGAGGGGATATACATGTCCTCTCAGGAGGGCTGCGTCAGACAGCAGGTCAATGGCACAGTCCCAGGGGCGATGAGGAGGCAGGGGTGTAGCCTGGGTCTTAGAGAAATCCCGGTGCAGATACTGGTATTCCTCCAGTAAATCCACTTGAGGGGCGTGGTCCAGACTTTCTACCAAAGTGGTGTTGACAAACACCGCAAGACACCTCCTCTGACACTCCTGCGTCCAACCCAGCAGTCTCCTCTCTGACCAGGAAATAATAGGGTTATGCCAAACTCAACCAGTGGAGACCTAAAACAATGGGGTGTGTGGGGGTGTCTATAATAAAAAACGTGATCTGTTCTAAATGAGTCTCATGGGTCAGCAGAGAAACAGTGATGTGATGTACGAGTCTTGTCCCTACTGGATAATTATCCAGGGCTCGAACCGGAATGGGTGTCTGTAGGGGAACCCACAGACATAGTGCACTGGCCACTGCATTATCTAAAAGATTCCCGGCAGCTCCGGAATCAATCAGAGCTAACGGGAGTGAGGGGCTAGGGTATTCAGGGAATTTAATGGGAAAACACACTGGTTAAGTTGACAGAAAAGGTGGGGAGATCTTGCATCCCACCTTGGAGCAGGATGATTCCCTGGCTTGTCACCTCCTCGCCTATTAGTGTATATAGGGCAGATCGGGGAGAAATTATCCCTTCTCCACAATAGGAGCAGAGGCCCAGATTCCTCCTTTTCCTACGCTCTGCCTCAGGCAAACGTGCAGAGCCGACCTCCATCGGCTCTGGCGACGGAGCAGGTGTAGCCATGGGCTCCGGATTCGAAGTAGGTCTTCATCGGGACCGCAGGACGTTGTCCAACCGGATCACCATGCTGATGAGCTGGTCGATTGACAGGTTGTCATCAGGACAGGCTAAGTCCATCTGTACCTCCTCCCGCAGTCCGCTGTGGAACATGGTGATCAGAGCCGACTCGTTCCATCCGGTGGAGGACGCGATGGTCTGAAACTCCAAGGCGAACTCCGAGACTGTCCTAGATCCCTGGCGTAGGACTCGTAGGACTCGAACTGCGTCACCCCAGTCCAGGGCCTGTCCGGTCTGTGCTAAGATAACAGTGGCAACCCTGTCTCTCCCGGAGACAGACTCTGCGTAGCGAGTGAAGTACAGGTTGCATTGCAGAAGGAATCCCTTGCATCTCGCTGGCGCGCCTTCAATGCGCTGCGGGAGGGACAGGGGTATTCCGCTGACCGGCTCAGATGGGACAGAGGCAGGTAATGGTGGTGTGGCGGTTGGTGCCGGAACAACCCTCCAAACGCAGGATGGTTGCCAACACGCTGTCCATGGCGCTGCCGAGTCTGGAGTGACGGTCCTCGTGATGCTAGACTGTCTCTTCGATGGTCGCCAGATCGGCCTTTCCCTTTGTCTCCATTTAGATGGGTCAATTATTCGGTCTTGTTGTACAATGATAGGAGACAGGCGCAGGAATACGTAATCGTTTTTTAAAATTTCTCCTCCCAAAATAAAGTATGTCATGAAAACGATGGGGACGAAGCCCAAAACAAACACAGGGTTGCACCCCTTTTTACCCTCAGAACAGCCTCAATTCTTTTGGGCATGGACTCTACAAGGTGTCGCAAGCGTTCTACAGGGTGCTGACCGCATGTTGACTGTTGCTCCAAGTTGGCTGAATATCCTTTGGGTGGTGGACCATTCACACAGCATGAAAAATCCAGCAGCGGTGCATTTCTTGAAACTCAAACCGGTGCGCCTGGCACCTACTACCATACCCCGTTCAAATACACTTAAAAATCTTGCCTTGCCCATTTACACTCTGAATGGTACACATACACATACATGTTCCATTTGTCTCAAGGCTTAACAATCCTTCTTTACCTTGTCTCCTCCCCTTCATCTACACTGACTGAAGGCTCTGGAGCAACGAACCGCCCTTGCTGTCTCTCCAGGGCCGGTTCCCCTCTCTCCACTGGGATTCTCTGCCTCTAACCCTGTTACTGGGGCTGAGTCACTGGCTTGCTGGTGCTCTTTCATGCCGTCCCTAGGAGGGGTGCGTCACTTGAGTGGGTTGAGTTACTGACGTGAACTTCCTGTCTGGGTTGGCGCCCCCCCCTGGTTGTGCTGTGGTGGAGACCTTTGTGGGCTATACTCGGCCTTGTCTCAGGATTGTAAGTTGGTGGTTGAGGATATCCCTCTAGTGGTGTGGGGGCTGTGCTTTGGCAGAGTGGGTGGGGTTATATCCTTCCTGTTTGGCCCTGTCCGGGGGTTTCTTCGGATGGGGCCACAGTGTCTCCTGACCGCTCCTGTCTCAGCCTCCAGTATTTATGCTGCAGTAGTTTATGTGTCGGGGGGCTAGGGTCAGTTGGTTATACCTGGAATACTTCTCCTGTCTTATCCAGTGTCCTGTGTGAATTTAAGTATGCTCTCTCGTTCTCTCGTTCTCTCTTTCTCTCTGAGAACCTGAGCCCTAGGACCATACGTCAGGACTACCGGGCATGCTGACACCTTGCTGTCCCCAGTCCGCCCGGCCTTGCTGCTATTCCAGTTTCAACTGTTTCTGCCTGCGGTTACGAAACCCCTACCTGTCCCAGACCTGCTGTTTTCAACTCTTAATGATCGGCTATGAAAAGCCAACTGAGATTTATTCCTGATTATTATTTGACCATGCTTGTCATTTATGAACATTTTGAAAATCTTGGCTCTCTCTAATTTTCTCCTTCTCTCTTTCTCTCGGAGGACCTGAGCCCTAGGACCATACGTCGGGACTACCGGCCGTGGTGACTCCTTGCTGCCCCCAGTCCGCCTGGCCTTGCTGCTATTCCAGTTTCAACTCTTCTGCCTGCGGTTATGGAACCCCTACCTGTCCCAGACCTGCGGTTTTCAACTCTTAATGATCGGCTATGAAAAGCCAACTGAGATTTATTCCTGATTATTATTTGACCATGCTTGTCATTTATGAACATTTTGAAAATCTTGGCTCTCTCTAATTTTCTCCTTCTCTCTTTCTTTCTCTCGGAGGACCTGGGCCCTGGACCATGCGTCGGGACTGCCGCCCGTGGTGACTCCTTGCTGTCCCCAGTCCGCCTGGCCTTGCTGCTATTCCAGTTTCAGCTGTTCTGCCTGCGGTTATGGAACCGCCACCTGTCCCAGACCTGTTGTTTTTCAACTCTTAATGATCAGCTATGAAAAGCCAACTGAAAATTATTCATGATTATTATTTGACCATGCTTGTCACTTATGAACATTTTTGAACATCTTGGCATAGTTCTGTTATAATCTCCACCCGGCACAGCCAGAAGAGGACTGGCCACCCCTCATAGCCTGGTTCCTCTCTAGGTTTCTTCCTAGGTTTTGGCCTTTCTAGGGAGTTTTTCCTAGCCACCGTGCTTCTACACTTGCTTTCTAGCTGTTTGGGGTTTTAGGCTGGGTTTCTGTACAGCACTTCGAGATATTATCTGATGTACGAAGGGCTATATAAAATAAAATTGATTGAAAATTGATTGATTTAACAAGTGACATCAATAAGGGATCATAGCTTTCACCTGGAGTCACCTGGTCAGTCGGTCATGGAAAGAGCAGGTGTTTCTAATGTTTTTTACCCTTAGTGTATATTTTCCCTCTACATAAACAACCCTTGAGACTGTACAATACCCAGATACCATGTAAGCGTCTTAATGTTTTCCAGTTCTGAAGAGGGGAAGCTAGATATGCTACTGTGTGGCTTTCCACGAGGTCATAAACAACACTAATTGGTACAAACACTTTAAAAAGTTGGAGGTCCAAAGCAGCTGTTTATTATCTCAATATCAAATAATTTCAATTAAATGCCTTAGTGTGATCGTTTTCAATTAAAATGGTCAAAAATAAACTAAAATAGCTTCTTAGCAAAGAGCAATTTCTCAAGCAAGAATTTTCCTAGAACTGTCTGGGAGTGGTCTGAGAGGGGAGAAAAAAACTAGCTGTTATTGGCAGAGAGGTTTGAAACTGTCTTTCTTATTGGTCTATCCACTAATTTACAGCCTAATGATGTCACCAGGCAGGTCAAAACTCCTTTCCACCAAAACAGGAAGACATTTCAGGCGGTCTTTTCAAACAGCTATTCCACTAAAAGAGCATTACCATAATTTTCACAATTTCACAGTACTCTTCCAACCTCATAGTGTGAAAATATACACTCAGTGGCCAGTTTATTTCACCAAAAGGTCCCTTGGTACCAATTGAGCAACGTGTCCATGCTCCGGAGAATTTAGGCTGTTCTGGAGGAAAAGGGGGATCCAACTAATAAACTGGCCACTAAGTGTATATTAAACACAGGAAAAATCAAGTTTTTGACTGCACTGGGCCTTTAATGAAAAAGAAAGAAATAATCATGCTATACCAACCAGGTCAACTGACCCATGAGACCGTAGGGTAACTGTTTACAGTGTCAGACAGAGGATAAGGGGAGAACAGCACAGTTTGTGTGTCGCCCTGCTTCCCGCATATCAAAAACAGCCAGGCCAGTAGATCCAGCAGGCCTCATGTAACCGGATTAACTGCATTAATATGTCAACTCTGGACAATTCCACGGACACTCGGTTTTCTGAAAGACAGCTTAATGACCCCTGAGGCTGGGTCTATGGAGACCCCTCTGAAGGTCTCTAAATGTGGGCCTGGGCATATAGGCTAGTGTGTGTCTGTTTATTTATTTGTTTATTTGGATGCAAAAGCAGCAGCTACTCTTCCTTAGGTCCACAAAACCCACAAAACAGACAAGAAAACTCACATACAATTAAAAATAAATCAATATTTAAACAATGCAACAATGCCAAAATCATTTGTGTTAGATTGTGTCTGTGTGTGCATGTGTTTGTGTGTGTGTGTCCCCTCACAGTACCCATTGTTCCATGAGTTGTTTTTTTAATATATGTTTTTACCCCCTAAGGTCGATGTCCGCGACCCTGCAGAAATCAAATTAGCATAATACAAAAATCTGTCAGTTTAAGCATCTCAATCCACCGCGTCCGCCTATGTCGCACTTCCGCATCTGTGGTGAAAGGTGACAGAGCTAGAGCGGTGTTTGTCAGACCGATCGTTCTTCTCACTAACATGACCCCTCTGTGCAAAGGTGAGACTCTCGAACACGTACATGTTGGTTGTTTTGCACAGAGAGGCCCACAGGCCTCAAAAGACTAGTCTGAAGGTTCCCCAGTACCAGTTGAAGAAATTATTGGAAGTACAGTATGAAGACTGTTTAATGCCAAAAAGAACGTGTTAAATACATGTTAATATATATATATAAATCCTGATCTTTCTTATATATCTCAGATATAGGACAGACACTTCAGAACAAACTTCCTATAGATTTTATTGGGAATATCTGTTGTTCCATGTGGTGAATCTGTTATTCAATGCTTTTGTATGGGCTAAGGCAAAAACATTATTTTCCTCAAATATTATTATTTATTTTTTTGTTGATAATTCAAGGTGTCTTACAATTGCAAATCAAATTGGTAAATTATCCTTGGTATGACCATCTTAAAACAATTCCATATAGCTTAGTAGAGAATGTTTTGAACCAAATAGAATGCTTTAAGTTTTAGATGCATTTAAGACAAATGCATTATTAATCACCCATTCTCTGATACTGACTGTAAGTCTTTAATGACAATTTCAGTGAGCTCACTGGCTTTGGGTGCTGACATGTAGAGAGTGGCATCATCCGCATACATAGTCATTCTTGCTTCGTGTAAGACCAGTGGCAAATAATTTGTAAAAATAAAGAGTAACAGCCCAAGACAACTGCCGTGAGGGACACCGCACTGTACATATCTGATGTTAGAGAAGCTTGAATTGAAGAACACTCTCTGGGTTATATTGGAAAAATAACTCTCCCACCATGTGATGGCAGGTGATGTAAAGATATTGCAAGTGAGATTTTTCAATAACAATGTATGATTAATAACATGAAAGGCTGCACTGAAATCTAACAAAACAGCTCCAACTATCATATTTGTATCCATTTCTTTAAACCAATCATCAGTCATCTGAGTCAGTGCAGTACAGATTGAGTTCCCTTCTCTATATGCATGCTGAAAGTCAGTAGTTAACTTGTTCTCTGACAAATAGCATTGTATTTGGTCAAACACAATCCTCTCCATCAGTTTACTAAGAACAGGCAGCAAACTAATAGGGCAGTTGTTAGAGCCAGCAAAGGGTGCTTTAGGCAGTGGAATAACTTAGCTTCTTTCCACGCCTGTAGACACACACACTCCTTTAGGCTCTGGTTAAAGATAGAACAAATAGGGGTGGCAATACACTCTGCCTCCAATACAGTCTGTACTATCGAACTGTAAGAGTTGTCTTCTTCTAGCCAGGCGACAGCTATTGTGTTTGACTTGCCCTTTGCACTTGAGCGACGTCATTGAAAAGTATGGCTGTCTCTACTGATATCTATTCCTGTCCCTGCACAATGCCCTTTAGAACGTAACAATCACCAGTGGGGGAGAGAGGGGAGGTGGGGAGATGTGGGTGCCGTGGAGGATAGAGGGAGGTGGGAGTTTGAAGGGGGGTAGTGGCTGGTTCTGTGTATTTCATTATATGCTAGCAGCTCTCTGCAGCTTCAATTGCATCTTTGGGATGACTCACTCACTGACTGTTGTGCCCAATAACATTAGTCCCTCTTTCTCTCAGAGCACGTCAAGACCAGACTCAGTGTAACTGGGGGATATATAGAGAGGTACCAAGAGACCAGAAGAGATCAATACAAAGCTGGATATTGCTTAGAAAAAATATGAATGTTTGTGATTGGATGGCACTTAGAGACAGGCCTATATTTCAAGTGAGTTTTGTTTTGTTTTTATTGATTCTCTTTTAAACATGAACTGTAAAGCCACATAGAAACAAAAGAGGAAGGGTCTGATTGTCTGATCTTCCATCTGATGTTTTGTGAATGCGTGCGTATTGGAAGCGTAGAAATGCTGTGCCTTCATAAAGTATTCATACCACTTGACTTATTCCACATTTAGTTGTGTTACAGCCTGAATTAAAAATGGATTAATATAGATTTTTTTCTCTCTCACCCATCTACACACAATACCCCATAATTACAAAGTGAAAACATGTTTTTAGGAATTTTAGTAAATGTATTGAAAATTGAATACAGAAATATCTTATTTACATAAGTATTCACACCCCTGAGTCAATACTTTGTAGAAGAACCTTTGGCGTTGATTACAGTTTGAGTCATCTTGGGTATGTCTGCATCAGCTTTGCACATCTGGATTTTGGGAATTTCTTCCATTCTACCTTGCAGATTTTGGTGAACAGCAATCATCATGTCTATCCACATATTTTCAATGGGATTCAAGTCTGGGCTTTGGCTGGGCAACTCAAGGACTTTCACATTGTTGTTCTGAAGCCGTTCCAGCGTTGCTTTGGCTGTATGCTTGGGGTCATTGTCCTGTTGGAACATACATTTTTGCCCCAGTTTAAGGTTGTTGGCACTCTGAAGCAGGTTCTCATCATATTTGTCTCCATTCATTGTATCCTCTATCCTTATCAGTCTCCTAGTCCCTGCCGCTGAAAAGCATCCCCATAGCATGATGCTGCCACCAACATGCTTCACGGTAGAGACGTGTTAGACGGGTGATGAGCTGTGCCTGGTTTTCTCGACACATAGCGTTTTTCATTCAGGCAAAAGAGTTACATTTTTGCCTCATCAGAGTCTTCCAGGTGCCTTTTTCTCAGGAATGGCTTTGCCTGGCCACTCTCCCATAAAGCCCAGATGGTGAAGTACTTAAGAGACTGTTGTCCTTCTGTCAGGTTCTCCCATCTCAGCCAATGAACTCTGTAGTTCTGTCAGAGTGGTCATTGGTTTTTGGGTCAACTCCCTGACCAAGGTTCTTCTTGCCCGGTTGCTCAGTTTGGTCGGACGGCCAGCTCTAAGCAGAGTCTGGGTAGTTATATATATTTTTTTTTACATTTCCCAATGATGGAGACCACTGTGCTATTGGAAACTTTCAACACTCTAGAAATAATTTAATACCCTTCCCCAGATATATGTCTCATCACAATTCTATCTCGGATATCTACAAACAGTTCCTTGGACTTCATGGCATAGATCTGCTCTGACATGCACAGTCAACTATGGGACCTTATATAGACTGGTGTGTTTCTTTCCAAATCATGTCCAAACAATTGAATTGGCCACAGGTCAAATCAAATCAAATCAAATTGTATTGGTCACATACACATGGTTTAATGCGAGTGTAGCGAAATGCTTGTACTTCTAGTTCCGACCACGCAGTAATATCTAACAAGTAATCTAACAATTTCACAACAACTACCTTATACACACAAGTGTAAAGGAATGAATAAGAATATGTACATATAAATATATGGATGAGTGATGGCCGTGCGGCATAGGCAAGATGTAGTAGATGGTAAAGAGTACAGTATATACATATGAGATGAGTAATGTAGGTTATGTAAACATTATATAAAGTGGCATTGTTTACATTGACTAGTGATACATTTATTACATCCAATCAAGGTGGACTCCAATCAAGTTGTAGTGACATCTCAAGGATGATCAAAGGAAATTGGATGCAGCCTGAGCTCAATTTGGAGTGTCATAGCAAAGGGGTGTGAGTACTTGTGTAAATTATATATTTCTGTACTTCATTTTCAATAACTGTGCCAACATTTTTTAAAGCAAGTTTCACTTTTTCATTATAGGGTACTGTGTGTGAGATGTTTTATTTATTTAATACATTTTGAATTCAGGCTGTAACTAGGGCTGGGTAATATGGCCTAAAAATCATATCTTGATTTTTTTCAAACTTATGCGCGATTCACAATATATATATTTAAATGTTTTATCTAAATCAGCGTTGTTGAACAATCAAAGGTCAAATACACCGCATTTCAAACAGCCAGCAATAATCGAATGAATTCAGGGCTTGTGAAGTTACACTTAGGCAAAATATAAGCCTCCCACAACCATAAGACGCATTAATAATTAAAAATTTTTGCAAGAATAATTTTTCTGGATTTCAAGTCTGTGTATAAAAAAATTGAAAAAAGGGAATCAACTACAACCATGCATAATGCACATTCACTAATAATAATAAACTTCTTGTAGCAGTTATTTGGCAATATAAAATCAACACAGGTCTCATCAACAACCTCTCAAGCCCTTGTGCTAGTTATTAGCCAGCTAATTGTTATATTTCAAGTTTAGCCAACTTGGATCTGTTTGCTAACAAGATTGAACAGTTGAACTTTTATGAACACACCCTTCTGTCTGTTTCCACCTGTTTGAACAGCATGTTAGCCTGTCCACTTTGTTCAGATTTTGAAATCAAGTGGCCTACCTTATTTCTCAGAATGACAACGAGTTGCCAATTCCTTATATAATTGTTTTTTATGCTTATTGCACATTTATAAAACACAGACTAGACAGAGAGTATAACAGTCTTTGGCTAAAATGCTGCTAACAGGACGTGGAACCAATCCCGCGTGCGACAAACTGACCATTCATTTTTCAGAATCAATGTTCATTGATGCTCTCGTTTTAGTAGTGTCTGCTTTGCGCAAAATGTGAGTAGTTGAGACATAAAAAGGGTATTGTTTGAAAAGTTAACTTTTCAAAAAGTTGCAAATTTTGTTTGAAAAGTTAACTAATATTGTTTGAAAAGTTAACTCTATTACAGTAAAATAATGTCTCAATGTGGTTTGGTGTCCATATGACCAATTATTTTGGACCAAACCTCAAACGCGAATGGCGAGTTGAAACCGCTTAACAGAGAGAGAGATGTGATCTCTCAACTTTGTTGGCCTGAGAGGCAGGGAGAGGGGCTGGGTGTGTGTGTAAACCATAGAGGAAGAAGCGAAGCAAGAGGTTTCACTCTCGCTAAAATCTGTCCATAATAAGGTCAATGCGTTTCTTTAGACTTATTTTGGACCTAAGCAGGTTGCCTACCTTCCCGCCTTTGGGACAACGACTCCCATTGTCAGGGTGGAGAGTACATCTCGTCATTATATACAGATCTCTGGTGTAAATGGGGAAGGTACACACAGCACAGAGGAGCGAAGGAGAGGAGACCAAAAATACAACATGAAAACAACCGGAAATAAATGCTCATAAAAATGAAAAATAACAAAAAACTTGATTTTTGAGATACAAGCATTTGCAATATCGTGCAAAAACATACATTTTAATTAATCAAATTCATTCGATATATCACCCAGCCCTAGCTGTAACACAACAAAATGTGGAACAAGTCAAGGGGTACGAATACTATCTGAAGACACTGTTATATAGACATATAGCTTTGAGAAATAAAATTAGTCAATGAAAGACGTGGTACAATAGAAATGGCATCCCAGGAGGCCATTAGTGAACCATGTGATTATGAGTCCTGTATGATGTCAGATTGAGGTGAAGAGGGGCTAAAGACAGGCTGCATAGAGTTGGCTATATACATCTTTGTCCTTATTAATTAAAAAGATGTACAAATCCTCTCACTATCTTCTACTTGTAATTCTTCTTTGGCTCATTGAGAGTGTCACGACTTCTGCCAAAGTCGGCCCCTCCTTGTTCGGGCGGCATCGCCGTCACCGGCTTTCTAGCCATCACCGCTCCATTTTTCGTATATCCATTTGTCTTGTCTTGTTTCCATACACACCTGGTTTTCATTTCCTCAATTAAGCTACTTGTATTTAACCCTCTGTTTCCCATCATGTTTTGTGTGTAATTGTTTTCATGTTATGTGGTGTTAGTTTACGCGCTCTACTTTTATGTTCCGGTTTTTGAGCGCGTTTGATTGATGTAGAGCTCTCGTTTTTTGGAACTATAATAAAGGTGCGCCTGTTCATTATAAACTGCTCTCCTGCACTTGACTTCACCTCCAATACACCATCCTGACAGAGAGGCTTCTTAGAAATGCACAAAGGCAAGCCTACAGTAAGGGCCTTAGGAAAGACTGAAAACGGACCTCTTCTGAGGAGAAAAAATGATGATAAAGAGAAACACTAGAAGTTCCACCTTCTTTTCATACAGTCTGTGTGTGTGTGTGTGTGTGTGTGTGTGTGTGTGTGTGTGTGTGTGTGTGTGTGTGTGTGTGTGTGTGTGTGTGTGTGTGTGTGTGTGTGTGTGTGTGTGTGTGTGTGTGTGTGTGTGTGTGTGTGTGTGTGTGTGTGTACGTGCGGACCGCTCGCCAAAACCTTGCCTTACAAGATCTGTTCTTTGGCACCACCTGGGACTCAATCTGGCATGCAATATGCTCTCCCTGCAACCATCTGAGGCCAATTGCTGCTGTATCCTTCACAAAAAGAATGTGGGCAAATCCTTTGAACAATTGTCTCTCTATACGGCAGGTTGATCCAAGGTATTCTGTCAATTGACAGGTGAGAGAGACACCTCACACCTTAAAATCCATGCAGCAAGGTAGGTATTTTATTTAATAAAAAATAATAAAAAAATTCCCACCTCAGAATCACGACCTCCGTCCAATATGCTACGGGCAGGTTGGGAGGCAGAGCAACATCAAGCAAGGCCTTGAAGGGCTAGCTAAGCCCAACATCCATTATGCATGCTAAACCTATCTGATCCAGCTCAGTGAGTAGGAGCATTTCATAAGGGCAACATTTGCAGTGAGAAGCCCAACCCGAGGGGCTGAGGGCTTTATCCTTAACAGCAGCCGGTAGAGTACGAATCTAGCAGCAATGGAGCTCTTCTCAGTTTATGTGGCATGAAGCAGCCACCAGACAAAACAAGTTAAGACTCCAGGAAAAGATGTCTGTCCATTACCGGACCATTAACCCAATCAATCTAGGTAATGCGAAGTGCCAGACAAGCAGGCAGAGAAAAGCAAAGGGAGAGAGTGAAGCAGTTTAACTTTTTATGGCTGCAGGGGCAGTATTGAGTAGCTTGGATGAAAGGTGCCCATTTCAAATGGCCTCGTACTCAATTCTTGCTCGTACAATATGCATTTTATTATTACTATTGGATAGAAAACACTCTCAAGTTTCTAAAACCGTTTGAATTATATCTGTGAGTAAAAAATAACTAATTTTGCAGCAAACTTCCTGTCAGAAAGTGAAAAATCTGAAATCGAGGCTCTGTTCCAGGGCCTCCCTAATCATTTGCTTGAAATCTATTAGTATACATGCACTTCATACGCCTTCCACTAGATGTCAATAGGCTGTGAGAGGTGAAATGGGGTTTCTAGGTATATCTATGGTCAAAAGAGAGAGCTTGGAATGACATGACCCCAAATTCCTTTGTTCAGGAAGGCGCAGAAAGGTCATCAATATTGGCTTCTGAAAAGCATTCGTTATAGACGTCTAATATCTACGGCTTTGATTTTATTTGATAAATGTGATAATATCATCGTAAAGTATGTTTTTTCAATATAGTTTAACCTGTCTAGGACTAGGGTGCCGCTAGCGGCACACCCCCCCCCCACCCCCACTGAAAAGGCAGAGCCGCGAAATTCAAAAAAAATATTTTTTTTAAATATTTAACTTTCACACATTAAAGTCCAATACAGCTAATGAAAGACACAGATCTTGTGAATCCAGCCAACATGTCCGATTTTTAAAACGTTTTACAGGGAAGACACAATATGTAAAGATGTAAATCTATTACCTAAAAACACATTAGCATAATCCACCATCTTTTATTTGTCCACCAACACCAGTAGCTATCACCAATTCGGCTAAACTAAGATATTTATAGCCCCTAACCAAGAAAAAAACTCATCAGATGACAGTCTGATAACATATTTATGGTATGGGATAGGTTTTGTTAGAAAAATGTGCATATTTCAGGTAGATGGCATAGTTTACAATTGCACCCACCGTCACAAATGGACTAGAATAATTACAATGAGCAACGTGTTTACCTAACTACTAATCATCAAACATTTCGTAAAAATACACAGCATACACTAATCGAAAGACACAGATCCTGTGAATACAGACAATATTTCAGATTTTCTAAGTGTCTTACAGCGAAAACACAATAAATCGTTATATTAGCATAGCACATGTGCAAACATTACCCCAGCATTGATTCTAGCCAAAGAGAGCGATAACGTAAACATCGCCAAAATATATTATTTTTTTCACTAACCTTCTCAGAATTCTTCAGATGACACCCCTGTAACATCACATTACAACATACATATACAGTTTGTTCGAAAATGTGCATATTTAGCCACCAAAATCATGGTTAGACAATGGGAAATGTAGCCCAGCTGGTGAGAAAATGTCCGTGCGCCATATTAGACAGTGATCTACTCGTATACATAAATACTCATAAACGTGACTAAAAAATATAGGGTGGACAGCGATTGATAGACAATTTAATTCTTAATACAATCGCGGAATTACATTTTTTTAATTATCCTTACTTTTCAATACAGTTTGCGCCAAGCGAAGCTAAGTCAAAAAAAATGGCGTCCTAAGCCACTAACATTTTTCGACAGAAACACGATTTATCATAATAAAAATTTCCTACTTTGAGCTGTTCTTCCATCAGTATCTTGGGCAAAGGATCCTTTCTTGGGTCTAATCGTCTTTTGGTGGAAAGCTGTCCTCTTGCCATGTGGAAATGCCAACTGCGTTCGAGATGAACTGGAAGCGTGCCCAGAGATTCACAGCGTCTCAGAAATAAATGTCCCAAAATCGCACTAAACGGATATAAATTGCTATAAAACGCTTTAAATTAACTACCTTATGATGTTTTTAACTCCTATAACGAGTCTTAACATGACCGGAGAAAGATTACTCCCAACACTAATGCTTGGAACAAGTGCGGGTCGGTGTCCTCCACGCGCATTACGCAGCTGGAAAAGAGTTCCTAGCTACAGGGTTTTTTAATTTATAGTGCCTGTGATTGCGCAATCGACCCCATTCAAATCGTCATCACGTAAAGGCATCCAGGGGAAGACGTAAGCAGTGTCCGTATACTCATAGGAATAACATTGGCCTTAAAACTGACTCCAGAACAGTGGCCAAAATTTCTGAAATCTGACTCCATGTCAGGGAAATTGCTGTAGAATGGGTTCTGTTCCACTTAGAGACAAAATTTCAACTCCTATAGAAACTATAGACTGTTTTCTATCCAATAATAATAATAATATGCATATTGTACGATCAAGAATTTTGTAGGAAGCCGTTTCAAAAATTACACGATTACCATAAATAGTGACAACAGCGCCCCCAGCTTTAACAGGTTAATCGGATTATTGAATTTTTTCAGGAGTTTTAGCGTGTTCCGTTCTCTGCGTTTGTTCACGATGGACAGCTTCGCGCCACTTGGCAAGTTTTGCTTGCTATTTCGAGAGGGAAAAAGGACATTCTCAAACCAAACAACGATTGTTCTGGACGAAGGACCCCTTGTGCAAGATTCTGATGGAAGCTCAACAAAAGTAGGACCCATTTATGATGTTATTTCCTATTTCTGTCGAAAATGTGTTGTTGTGTTTTCCGCCTTGATTTTGGCGCTGTCTCGCTATAACGTAAGCTGCATGTCATACTAAAGTTATTTTTAGAATTCTAACACGGCGATTGCATTAAGAACTAGTGTATCTATCATTTGCTGTACAACAAGTATTTTTTAGTAACGTTTATGATTAGTTATTTGGTCAGAATAGGTGAGTGTCAGAAATATATCCGGAGATTCTGGAAAATATTTGCTACATTTTCACAATGTATAACCACGGATTTCAGCTCTAAATATGCACATTTTCGAACAAACCATATATGTATTGTGTAATATGATGTTATAGGACTGTCATCTGATGAAGTTTATGAAGGTTAGTGAAATAATTTATATCTTTTGCTGGTTTTGTCGCTATCGCTACTGTTGCCTTGAATCAATGTAGTTGTGTGGTTGGCTATTGTAGTAAGCTAATATAATGCTATATTGTGTTTTCGCTGTAAAACACTTAAAGAATCGGAAATATTGTCTGGATTCACAAGATGTTTGTCTTTCATTTGCTGTACACCATGTATTTTTCATAAATGTTTTATGATGAGTATTTAGGTATTTCAATTTGGTCTCTGTAATTGTTCTAGCTGCTTCGGTGCTATTTCCCATTGTAGCTGCAATGTAAAACTATGATTTATACCTCAAATATGCACATTTTTCGAACAAAAGATAGATTTATTGTATAACATGTTATAAGACTGTCATCTGATGAAGTTGTTTCTTGGTTAGTTTGGTTGGTTCTTGGTTAGTTTGGTTGGTTTTGTGCAAGCTACCTGTGCTGTGAAAAATGTCTGTGCTTTTTTGTATTTGGTGGTGAGCTAACATAAATATACATGGTATTTTCGCTGTAAAACATTTAAAAAATCGGACATGTTGGCTGGTTTCACAAGATGTTTATCTTTCATTTGCTGTATTGGACTTGTTAATGTGTGAAAGTTAAATATTTCTAAAAAATATCTTTTGAATTTCACGCCCTGCACTTGGACTGGCTGTTGTCATATGTGTACCGAAACCGGGTTTGCAGCCATAAGAAGTTTTAAATAGTTGTTTGAGGTACTCGCTGCCTGGAGGTGGCTGTACCAGAAATGTGGCCAGTGACTTCTTCAACATATTTTTGTTCATTCAAATACAATTGACCTCTTGAGTAACTCAACCTTGTGTGTGTGTGTTTGTGTGTGTGTGTGTTTGTGTGTTTGTGTGTTTGTGTGTTTGTGTGTGTGTGTGTGTGTGTGTGTGTGTGTGTGTGTGTGTGTGTGTGTGTGTGTGTGTGTGTGTGTGTGTGTGTGCGTGTGTGTGTGTGTGTGTGTGTGTGTGTGAGATGAATGCGTGGCTGTGCCGGCTTATTGGCTAGAAGCAGTGTTTTTAAACTTCATTAACTGAGGAGGAGCTCGTAATGAGTCCATCCCTCAGGACCTCTGTCTGTCTGATGCTAGCTTTGCTAACCACTGCTGGCTGCTCTCAACCATTCCCTCCATACCGCCACTTTACACCACCACAGCCCAGACTGCATCAGGACAGGACGCAATTGCGCAATTGCCCACGCTGTCCTCTCGCCTCTTTATGGACCAAATTGCAAAATCAACAGGCAGACTGCACTCCATTAATCGTAGGGAAATAGGGAGGTGTTTGTTATGTCAAGGAGGCTTGCAAGATAAATTGTGCTTAAGATTATGGAAAATTGTTTAATAAAAATGTTATTACCCTGGAGAATATTTTTTCTCGTAAGGCTTGAATACACTGGGAAAAGACAATTAGCAGTAAAAAATCTCTCTTAGGATCAAATGTAAGGTTATGATTCTTAAATATGCAGGTGTGTCAGTTCAGAGATCAACAAATTATTTACGTAAGTTCATTTCAGCGATCTCTAGACGATCTCTACTGCTAACGATCATCAACAACACATTGTTGTATTTAGCACAGAACCACAACGGACATCAGAGTTTTTCATGTATTACCGATAAATTGTCACATCTTAAAAATCCCCTCCAATGTCTGCAGTGTTTATGCAGATCCTCACATCTCAAAAGACAGTCCCATAGGGACAGATATACTACCATCCTACTACTGTAGATACATGTTAATATCACCATGTTTCTCAAACATTTTTCTGGAATTAATCAGAGGCAAAACATGTAATGTACAGTATCACAGAAGAGAAAATAAAAATGGGCAGAAGCTATATGGCTAATTGGGGTTCTGCCGTACTACAGTACGGCAATCAGTCCATTCAAACACAAACATCCATACTGTAAAGCCAGTAAGACATGGGCTGCATTATGAAAAGTGTTGCCCTCTCACACTAGAGCTCTATTTTAACAAACCTAACGCAATAATAAATCTAAACGCTGTGTTATAGGTTCGGGGTTGTGTCAGAAATATTTTCGCTATTTTCACAACCAGATTTATGGGCGCATTAGCTGGCGGTGGTGCGAAAAGGCTGAGTTTTGATGAAAAAAACAAATTGAAGGTGTGTCGAGACTTGACCCCTCGCTGGCGAATCAGAACTCGCTCCATGGCTAAATATGTGGTTGCTTCAAGTTGTGTATTTACGGTCTTTTATGTATTGGGTTTTCATCAACCAGGAGGCTGAACCCTAAGCACACAGACAAGACAACACAGTAGTGGCTCCGGGACAAGTCTCTGAATGTCCTTGACTGGCCCAGCCAGAGCCTGGACTTGAACCAGGGAAAATAGCTGTGCAGCGACACTCCTCGTCCAACCTGACAGAGCTTGGGAGGATCTGCAGAGAAGAATGTGAGAAACTGCCCAAATACAGGTGTGCCAAGAAGACTCAAGGCTGTAAGCGCTGCCAAAGGCGCATCAACAAAGTACTGAGTAAAAGGTTTGAATACTTATGTAAATGTGATATTTCAGTTGTTTATGTTTAATAAATTTGCAAAAATGTCTTACAACTTGTGTTTGTGTTGTCATTATGGGGCATTATGTGTAGATTGCGGGAAAAAATAAACAATTTAATACATTTTTGAATAAAGATGAAAGGTAACAAAATATTGAAAAAGTCAAGGAGTCTGAATACTTTCCGAATGCACTGTGTCTGCTTCATGTGCATTGTACCTCTGCACATTGACCTGGTAATGGTACTCCCTGTATTTTCTTTCAAGATGGCGCCGAAAGAGATGGCAGCTTCGCTTCAAGTCCTTAGTCCGTGCATTATTTAGTTTTTTATGTATCATTTCTTATATTGTTGGCCTAGGAAACTTTAAGTGTTATACATACAGCCGGGAAGAATTATTGGATATCAGAAATACGTCAACTTACCAGCACAACCAACACTACGACCAGGAATATGACTTTCCCAAAGCGGATCCTTTGTCTGCACCTCCCAGGGCATTTGAACTGATTCCAGAGGCTGACCCAAAACAACGCCGTCAGAGGAGAGGGTGCCGGAGCGGTCATCTAGTGAGGCTTCGGATGCGCGCACACAACCCACTGCTTCCGAATGTTTACTCGCTAATGTCCAGTCCCTACTTAACAAAGTCGGCAAAATTAGGGCAAGAGTTGCTTTCGAAAGAGATATCCGGGATTGTAACATACTCTGTTTCACAGAGACATGGCTAGCTGGGGACATGCTGTCGGAGTCCGTACATTCAATGGGATTTTCAATGCATCGCGCCGACAGGAACAAACATCTCTCTGGTAAGAAAAAGGGTGGGGGTGTATGTATCATGATTAACAACTCATGGTGTAATTGTAACAACATACAAGTACTCAAGTCCTTTTGTTCAACTGACCTAGATTTCCTCACAATCAAATGCCAACCGTATTATCGCCCAAGGGAACTCTCCTCGGTTATCGGCACAGCTGTGTATATACATCAAGGAACTTCACTGGACTTTATGCAAACTGGAAACCATATATCCTGAGGGTGCATTTATTGTAGCTTGGGATTTAAAAAAAGCTAATATGAGAACATGGCTACCTAAATTCTATCAGCATATCGATTGCAGTACACGAGCGAGTAACACACTCGATCACTACTACTCTAACTTCCACGATGCATACAAGGCTCTCCCCCGCCCTCCTTTTGGCAAATTTGACCATGACTCCATCTGGTTGCTCTCCTCCTAATGGCAGAAACTAAAACAGGAACGCCCATGCTTAGGTCTATCCAACGCTGGTCTGACCAATCGGAATCCACGCTTCAAGATTGCTTCGATCACTTGGACTGGGATATGTTCCAGCTAGCCTCAGACAATAACATTGACGTATACGCTGATTCGGTGAGCGAGTTTATAAGGAAGTGTGTTGGAGATGTTGTACCCACTGTGACTATTAAAACCTTCCCTAACCAGAAACCGTGGATTGATGGCAGTATTCGTGCAAAACTGATAGCACGTACAACCGCATTTAATCATGGCAAGGCGACTGGAAACATGACCGAATACAAACAGTGTAGTTCTTCCCTCCGTAAGGCAATCAAATATGCAAAGCGTCAGTATAGAGACAAAGTGGAGTCGCAATTCAACGGCTCAAACACGAGACGTAAGTGGCAGGGTCTACAGACAATCATGGACTATAAAAAGAAAACCAGCCCTGTCGCAGACATTGGCGTCTTGCTCCCAGACAAACTAAACAACTTCTTTGCGCGCTTTGAGGACAATACAGTACCACCGACACGGCCCGCTACCCAAGACTGTGGGCTCTCCTTCTCCGTGGCTGACGTGAGTCAAACATTTAAACGTGTTAACCCTCGCAAGACTGCCGGCCCAGACAGCATCCCTAGGCGCGTCCGTAGAACATGCGAAGACCAGCTGGCTGGTGTGTTTACAGACATATTCAATCAATCCCTATCCCAGTCTGCTGTGCCCACATGATTCAAGATGGCCACCATTGTTCCTGTTATCAAGAAAGCTAAGTTAACTGAACTAAATGACTATCGCCCCGTAGCACTCACTTCTGTCATCATGAAGTGCTTTGAGAGACTAGTCAAGGATCATATCACCTCCACCTTACCTGTCACCCTAGACCCTTTCAAATTTGCTTACCGCCCCAATAGGTCCACAGACGATGCAATCGCCATCACACTGCACACTGCCCTATCCCATCTGGACACGAGGAATACCTATGTAAGAATGCTGTTCATTGACTACAGCTCAGGATTCAACACCATAGTATCCTCCAAACTTATCATTAAGCTTGAGACCCTGGGTCTCAACACCGCCCTGTGCAACTGGATCCCGGACTTCCTGATGGGCCGCCCCAAGGTAGGGAAGGTAGGAAACAACATCTCCACTCCGCTGATCCTCAACACTCGGGCCACACAAGGGTGCGTTCTCAGCCCTCTTTTGTACTCCCTGTTCATCCACAACTGCGTGGCCATGCACGCCTCCAACTCAATCATCAAGTTTGCGACACTAGTGGTAGGCTTGATTACCAACAATGAAGAAACCCTCAGAGTGTGGTGTCAGGAAAATAACCTCTCACTCAATGTCAGCAAAACAAAATAGATGACAGAGGATTGGAAAACAGCTTCTATCTCAAGACCATCCGATTGCCAAACAGCCACCACTAGCACAGAGAGGCGACTGCCTACCTACAGACTTGATATCATTGGCCACTTTAATAAATGGAACACTAGTCACTTTAATAATGACACTTTAAGAATGTTTGCACATCTCGCATGACTCATCTCATATGTATATACTGTATACTGTGTCCTTCACTATCTATTCTTTACTATCTATTGCATCTTAGCTGCTCTGTCAATGCTCATCCATATGTTTTATACTTATATATTCTTATCCCATTCCTTTAATAAATAGTGTGTATTAGGTTTTGTTGTGGAATTTGTTAGATATGACCTGTTAGATACTGCTGCACTGTCGGATCTAAAAGCATATGCAATAACATCTGCTAACCATGGGTATGTGACCAATACAATTTGATTTAATATAGCTTCATTCTTCAGCATTTCATTTTATTCTTCTTGTGTTAGTTACTATTTTATTTGTATTTTTTTTTTAAACTCTGCATTGTTGGGAAAGGTTTGTAAGCAAGCATTTCACTGTAAAGTCTACACCAGCTGTATACGGGATAAAAATAAAAAAATCGGAACTCTAATTCCAATGTTGGTCCTTTATAGCCTAGTTTGTTAAATAGTCTACAGAAATAAAATAACAAAATGTAGACCTATCCCATATTTTATATTTCTTTTACAGTAACCGCATGGCTTTAATATGGAACTATATTGTTAACATAGCATTCGCACTGATAAATCAAATCAAATCAAGTTTTATTGGTCACATACACATGGTTAGCAGATGTTAATGCGAGTGTAGCGAAATGCTTGTGCTTCTAGTTTCGACCATGCAATAATATCTAACAAGTAATCTAACAATTTCACAACAACTACCTTTTACACACAAGTGTAAAGGAATGAATAAGAATATGTACATATAAATAAATGGATGAGCGATGGCCGAACGGCATAGTTAAGATGCAGTAGATGGTATAGAGTACAGTATATACATATGAGATGAGTAATGTAGGCTATGTAAACATTATATGAAGTGGCATTGTTTAAAGTGGCTAGTGATACATTTATTACATCCCATTTTTTATTATTAAAGTGGCTAGAGATTTGAGTCAGTATGTTGACAGCAGCCACTCAATGTTAGTGACGGCTGTTTAACTGTCTGATGGCCTTGAGATAGAAGCTGTTTTTCAGTCTCTCGGTCTCAGCTTTGATGCACCTGTACTGACCTCGCCTTCTGGATGATAGCGGGGTGAACAGGCAGTGGCTCAGGTGGTTGTTGTCCTTGATTATCTTTTTGGCCTTCCTGTGACATCGGGTGGTGTAGGTGTCCAGGAGGGCAGGAAGTTTGCCCCCAGTGGTTCGTTGTGCAGACCTCACTACCTTCTGGAGAGCCTTACGGTTGTGGGCGGAGCAGTTGCCTTACCAGGCGGTGAAACAGCCCGACAAGATGCTCTCGATTGTGCATCTGTAAAAGTTTTTCAGGGTTTTGGGTGACAAGCCAAATTTCTTCAGCCTCCTGAGGTTGAAGAGGCGCTGTTGCGCCTTCTTCACCACGCTGTCTGTGTGGGTGGACCATTTCAGTTTGTCCGTGATGTGTCAATAAACGTTGTCAATAAGCAAGATTAAACTCACTATTGATAAGACTTATAAAGATAGTTAATCTTTCCAATCATATTCTAATAAAACTTGTTTTAAATAGGCTCTGTCTAAATACAGTAACAGGCACCGTCATTTCTCCTGGTGTGCAAAGACTATTAGGCCTAAAACAACGCAGACTATGGAGGGTTTTATGCACAACCAAACTTTTCACAGGACCTGAAAAATATCCAATTTAAAGAGAAAGGTTGAATGTTCACCGTCACTGCTTCCAAATATATACAGTATATAGCTAAAGCCTACCATCACTATTGATATGGCCAGCAGTGACTTTGCCACTTGAAAGGTAAAGGAACAAACAGGCAAAAATAGCCAACAAGCGGATTCAGCACCACGGACAGCGATGATCGGAATTCCCACAATTTGACAGTTAAATCAAACAGAGGAAAGTGGAAGATGCATTAATTGACAAAATGATTAAAGATAAACAATTAGTCTTTTAAAATAACTTAATGTTCCTAAACAGGCTTCCTACAGCCACTGAAGGCTGCTCACAGAAGCCGCTGCTAATCACAAGGATCTGTCCGTCTCCCCTTTTTTGCCCGTCCGCCGAATGATTTATCTCTCTCCTTTCACTGTTGCTCCCCATTTCAGCAATGTTGTTTCTGAGTTTTAGAGGCAGCTTCTGAAGGACGTTTCTATTCTCAGACTGATTTGGGCATTGTGCCAGTCCGTGCCCGGTTTAGAGCCCAAGACAATTAAGCTAAATTTCTTCTCATTCTACCCTCTTCACATCACAACAAAGCTTTTCTAGTTTACCGCAGCAACACTGATTACCATTAGCAACAATACTCAATCTATTCTGCAGAGCCCAACCTAGTTTCATACCGTATATTTCATATTGAGACGTTCTAATGAAAATGTATGCTCTTCTTCATCGATCATTTATCAAGGTTTAATCAAGATATAGCCTATCTCGGCATATTCCCTTATCAAAGCCAGCTTAAACATGGTAAATGTGATCAATTTGATTCTAATGCAGTCAGATGTTTGCTGAATCAATGAATTATTGAATATAGTAGTACATTAGAACTGCACGAGAGTTAAGGAAAACCCTCAAGCCTCTTTTTTACTCATCATTCCTGTAAGACATCTCAGATATTCAGGCACTCTTGTACTGTAGTCTGTAGGACAATGGAAGTTGAATCAAAAAGTCATTTTTTTAGGACCAAAAGCCAAAGCGTATCATTTTGACATAGTTGGGATTATTTATTGGTTGGACTGTGTGGTAATGACAGTATAGCGACAATATAGTGGGAGTATAGTGACCGTGTCAAGACAGTATAGCGACAGTATAGTGACAGTATAGCGACAGTATGGCAACACTATATTGAGAGTATAGAGACAGATAGAGACAGTATCGTGACAGTTTAGAGATGGTATAGGGACGGTATAAAGACAGTATAGAGACAGTATAGAGACAGCATATTGACAGCATAGTGACAGTATAGTGACAGTAAAGAGACAGTATAGCGACAGGATAGAGACAGTATAGTGACAGTAAAGAGACAGTATAGTGACAGTAAAGAGACAGTACAGTGACAGTACAGTGACAGTATAGAGACAGTATAGTGACAGTAAAGAGAAAGTATAGCGACAGGATAGAGACAGTATAGAGATAGTAAAGAGACAGTATAGTGACAGTATAGAGACAGTACAGTGACAGTATAGAGACAGTATAGTGACAGTATAAATGCAGTATAGAGACAGTTTAGTGACAGTTTAGTAACAGTTTAGTGACAGTATAGTGACAGTATAGTGACACTATAGAGACAGCAGTGACAGTATAGTGACAGTATAGTGACAGTATAGCAACAGTATAGAAACAGTATAGAGACAGCCCCCTCAGCACACCAGTCCTTTATATCAGAGCAGTGAAACTCCATTGGTGATCCATAACCCCTACTCGATGAGCCCTCTGTCCCCTGGCTAGTGCATCAGGTGCATCAGGGAGAGGGTCACAAGATGGTGCCCCAGTTGCTGAGGGGTTACACTGTGGCTAAGCACTCTGGGAGGAAACTGGGAGAAAACTGTCCATTACGGGACTGACAGTAACCAAGACAGAGTGGGGGTCCTATGTGGCAACACAGCCAGGAACCTATTGTACTGTGAGGAACAACCATAGGTTAAGCTAAGAGATTGAAGCTAATGGGAGTCAGATAGGAAACCGACTCCAAATGGGATTCAGTATAGTCAGGCTAAAACAGAACTGATTCCACTGTGTATCGTTCCTTCTACGACAGTAAAGCATTATTGCTTTTTTGTTATTTCCCTACTGTGATTTGTAAGGTCATACCTACCCCTACCGGCAACACATGACACAACACAGGATATCTATTAGAGGAATTCAGAATTGTCAGGAGGCATTTTTCACAAGTCCCCTCTGAAGAGAGTTGCAATAGAATGCGATGTATCACCTTGTGAGACAGTCTGTCCAATGGAAGCACAAGCACAGGGCCAGGGGACCTGTCTGGTAGCAGCAATCTAAACAACTCCTATTATTCATTCCATTTTATTAGTGACAGATAGGGTGGTTTTGCCTCTGTTCAGGTTGCAACTACATTACCCAAGACACAGTGGGGCAGTGCTGTGGAGGTGTGACTGACTAGATCAGACATGCAGCATAAAAGACAATGAGATCCTGCTCATAGGTACCTTTCAGACTGCATCACATTTCCCCATCTCACTGATAAAAAACAGCTGGGAGGAAGTTTTCAGGGGTGTCAACAGTCGGAAGGGGAATATCTTTTGGCAGCCAACAAGGTCCAGATAAACTCAGTGTCACTTTAGAGAATTTGAGATGCGCGGGAGAAGACAAATCGCTTTGAGGCATATGTGTTGAAGCCTCTATATATAGACAGCAGGAAGGAAGTCAGGGCAATGAGGGGACCCTCAACCTCTGTCATCATAGCGTGAAGAGGCTCCAACAATTATCTGTCTGGCTGCTCGCCTCAATGGTGCTTCTGGATAATCACACGACCTCAGAATAGACTATAAACACCCTTGTATAAGTCCATGTGAAATACAGCTAGCTAGATAACTGTCATTAGTTTGTGTTGGCTATCCTGAGACTTGTCGGTGATGCTTTAGACTGGCTTGATTTGTCACAGCTCTCAACAAAAGTGACACCCTACAAGAGAGGATTCGTGATATGACACCCTACTAGCATGGGTGCTAATGACAAAAAGTGACAAAAACAACATGTTTTGAGCAAAGTCGCGTTATGTTTAGTCCACTTACGGTGTCCATATTAGGACAGCCGCAGGCTCAGCATAACTTCTTTCAATCCACCTATTATGGACAGACTGGTAATCATCCTCCCAAATACTTTAGTCCATAAAAGTGCTCCTTATCTGCAAGGTGATTGTTCCAGCATACAGTTCCTTCAGAAAGTTGTCACACCCTGATCTGTTTCACCTGTCTTTGTGATTGTCTCCACCCCCACTCCAGGTGTCACACATTTTCCCCATTATCCCCTGTGTATTTATACCTGTGTTCTCTGTTTGTCTGTTGCCAGTTCGTCTTGTTTGTTCAAGTCAACCAGCGTATTGTGTCTCAGCTCCTGCTTTTTACAGTCTCTCTTTTCTCGCCCTCCTGGTTTTGACCCTTGCCTGTTCTGACTCTGAGCCCGCCTGCCTGACCACTCTGCCTGCCCCTGACCCTGAGCCTTGCTGCCAACCTGTACCTTTGCCCTCCTCTGGTTTACTGACCCCTACCTGCCTTGTCCTGTCTATTGCCTGCCCCTGTTGGAATATTAACCTGTTTGGGCTGCAGGGGCAGTATTCAGTAGCCAGATAAAAGGTGCCAATTTCAAACGGCCTCGTACTCAATTCTTGCTCGTACAATATGCATATTATTATTACTATTGGATAGAAAACACTCTCTAGTTTCTAAAACCATTTGAATTATATCTGTGAGTCAAACAGAACTCATTTGGCACAAACTTCCTGACCAGGAAGTGGAAAGTCTGAAATCGAGGCTCTGTTCTAGGTCCTGCCTATAAATGGGCATGATACGTATTAGTATACATGCACATCATACACCTTCCCCTAGATGTCAAGGGGCAGTGAGAGAAGAAATTAAGTGTTTATCTTGGTCTGAAGTGGAATAAATCCTCTTGGAATGACGTGTCACCCATTTCCTGTTTTCAGGAAGGCGCGAGAAGGAACCGGGGATTGCCTTCTAAAAAGCTGTCGTTATAGGCGACTACTATCTCCGGCTTTGATTTCATTTGATACATGTGACAATATCATCGTAAAGTATGTTTTTTCAATATAGTTTAATCAGATTATTGAAATTTTTTCGGGAGTTTTTCCGTGTTCCGTTCTCTTCCATTTGTTGACATGGAGAGATTCGCGCCACTTGGCAAGTGTGCTTGGTAAATCGAGAGGGAAAAAGGCCGTTCTAAATCCAAACAACGATTGTTCCCGACAAAGGACCCCTTGTACAACATTCTGATGAAAGATCAGCAAAAGTAGGACCCATTTTATGATGCTATTTCATATATCTGTCAAACATGTTGTGCTAGTCGTTTGCGCCCAGCTTTTGGGTACTCTCTCGCTATACCTAAGCTGGATGTCGTAATGAAGTTATTTTTAGAATTCTAACACGGCGATTGCATTAAGAACTAGTGTGTCTATCATTTCCTATACAACATGTATTTTTTAGTTTTGTTTATGAATAGCTATTTGGTCAGAATATGTGTGTCAGAAAAAGTGTCAGAAAAATATCCGGACGTTGTGGGAAAAATATGCTACATTAGCACAATGTATAACCACTGATTTCAGCTATAAATATGCACATTTTCGAACAAAACATAAGTGTATGTATAACAGGATGTTATAGGACTGTCATCTGATGAAGCTTATCAAGGTTAGTCAAAACTTATATATCTTTTGCTGGTTTGTTACGATCGCTAACCTTTGCTACTGGGGAATGGCTTGTGTTTCTGGCTATTGTGGTAAGCTAATATAACGCTATATTGTGTTTTCGCTGTAAAACACTTAATAAATCGGAAATATTGCTGGAATCACAAGATGCCTGTCTTTCATTTGCTGTACACTATGTATTTAAAAAAAAATGTTTTATGATGAGTATTTAGGTATTTGACGTTGGTGTCTGTAATTATTATGGCTGCTTTCGGTGCAATTTCTGATTGTAGCTGCAATGTAAAACTATGATTTATACCTGAAATATGCACACAAAACATAGATTTATTGAATAACATGTTATAAGACTGTCATCTGATGAAGTTGTTTGTTGGTTAGTTTGGTTGGTTCTTGGTTAGTTAGGTTGGCTTTGTGCATGCTACCTGTGCTGTGAAAAATGTCTGTCCTTTTTTGTATTTGGTGGTGAGCTAACATAAATATACGTGCTGTTTTCGCTGTAAAACATTGTAAAAATCGGACATGTTGGCTGGATTCACAAGATGTGTACCTTTCATTTGCTGTATTGGACTTGTTAATGTGTGAAAGTTAAATATTTCTAAAAATATATATTTTGAATTTCGCGCCCTGCACTTGAAGTGGCTGTTGTCATATTGTGGCCGGCCTCGGGCTTGCAGCCAGAAGTTAAACTATTGATTATTTGATGTGGTCTGCATCTGGGTCTTACCTTCATACCTGATAGGAAGTATTCACATCAATATTTTGGGATTAAAATAGATTTAATTGTAATTTTTTGTCAACGATCTGCGAATAAAACACTCTGTAATGTCAAAGTGGAGGAAGAATTTGAACATTTGTAAAAAAAATAAAAAATAATATGAAAAAGAAAAGACTAAAACATATCATAGGTAGTTAACCCCCTGAGTTAATACATGCTAGGATCACCTCTGGCAGCGTACAGCTGTGAGTCTTTCTGGGTACATTTCTAAGAAGTTTGCACAACTGGATTGTACAGTATTTGCACATTATAATAAAACATTTTTCAAAGCACTGTTAAGTTGGTTGTTGATCATTGCTAGACAGCCATTTCAAATTTTGCCTTGTGTTTTTGGTTATTTTCCTGCTGAAAGGTGAATTTGTCCCCCAGTGCCTGTTAGAAAACAGACTTGAACCAGGTTTTCCTCGAGGACTTTGCACTGTGCTTAACTCTAATTCGGTTTCTTTTTATCCTAAAAAAACAGATGACAAGCATACTCATAACATGATGCAGCCTCCACCATGCTTGAAAATCTGAAGAGTGGTAGTCAGTAATGTGTTGTATTGGATTTGCCCCAAACATTAAGCTTTGTATTCAGGACATAAAGTTAATTTCTTTGTCACATTTTTTGCAGTTTTACTTTAGTGCCTAATTGCAAACAGGATGCATGTTTTAGAATATTTGTATTCTGCACAGGTCTTCCTTCTTTCACTCTGTCATTTAAGTTAGTATTGTGGAGTAACTACAATGTTGTTGATCCATGCTCCCTTTTCATGAGCGGATGGTCGGGGGGCTGGAAGATGCAGGGTCGGCATATAGCCTAAAGGTTATGAGAGGTGCCCTGGCCTGTAATCAAAAGGTCACTGGTGTGAATCCACAAGCTGACTAGGTGAGAATAAAAAGGATATTTTGGAGTGCTTCTCTTTCTTTCACATGGCTGGTCAGGCAAACTGGTTCTTGATCTGGGGTTTGAGCTCTACAATCTGAACTAGGATCAAAGTGTTATGGCGCAGGTTGCATGGGAGCATCAAAAAGATCAGCTACTGGAGAGAAGTTGCCTTGGATTTTTTTTACCTTCATTTAACTAGGCAAGTCAGTTATTAAGAACAAATACTTATTTTCAATGACGACCTTGGAAAAGTGGGTTAACTGCCTTGTTCAGGGGCAGAACGACAGATTTTTACCTTGTCAGCTCGGGGATTCGATCTTGCAACCTTTCGGTGACTAGTCCGACACTCTATCCACTAGGCTACCTGCCGCCCCAATGATGAACCCTAGATCAGGAATCAAACATGGTGAGCCAAATCGTAGATCGTAGCTACTCCGCTTTCTCCATGGGACAGAAATAAGAGTATTCCATCCAGAGTAAACAGGAATAACAGCCCTCTTGGCGATGTGGGTGATCCACAGAGGGTACTGTTTGAGAATACCTGTGTAGAGAATTATCCAATTAAGTGGAAGGGAAACTAAAAGAAGCTAGCATCCCTTTTAGCCGTGCATTATAGTGCATCAGGTAAGAGAGAGAAGAGAGAAGGAAAGGAAAGGAGGAGAGAGGGGGAAAGAAGGCTAATGCTATGCTAATGAGCGTGAGTGGTGTTTTGGTTAAGCAGATGCTAGGCTAATGCCTGTCTGTTTATGAATAAGACCACAGGGAAGGACGAGGGTGTCCGTGCTTAATTTACAGCGGTTATTTAGTGATTTAAAAACACAACCTTGAGCGTGCAGACATACCCACTTCAACCAACTTCTCTCAAGGCTAGACAGTGGCCCATGGAGCTGTATCTAGTGTCTCAGAGAAGGAGTGCTGATTTGGAATCAGTATTGTATGTTTGAGCACAATGAAGAAGATTACATGGACGAGGGGGACCTGCTCCTAGATCAGCATGTAAAATGCATTTAGTACATTGTAATGTAGGACCTATCATAACGGGTACAAGTATTACCAGATTTTCTTTTAGTACTAATACATATTGCTTAAATTCAAGTAGCGCGCGAGTGATTTAATGATTTTAACTGATCAATCTGACAGTGAAGCTAAGAGATGGCTTTAAAGAGATTTTAATATGAGTATAACATCTGTCAACTGGGCATGCTGATTAGAGCTTTTACATGTCTACCGCTCCAATAAGTTATCTGCTGTAGCCACGGTAACAATGGACCAAAAAGTGTAACTGTCAAGTACCACCACAGATTATTATTTTTTAAGTTGTGTATTTCAAATAATTATCTTTTCAAATGAAAATGAACTCAGTCAAGGCAATGTTTTCGGACACATCATACTTTGTTTAAAAGTAAAAATGTTCACACACAAAAAATACCTCTTCACCAGTCATATAAAGTCTGCATATCACTATTGTGTTGACAAAATTCAAAACATGTTAAATACTGCATGTACTTTTTGAATAATATTGCTGTTTTCCAAGAAAACACAGTGTCACACCATTCTGGTCTTGAATGTTTAAAGGTCCAATGCAGCCGGATTTAGAAACAATTCTCAAATCAGATCATTTCTTTGTAAAAAATCAAGTACCATACTGTGACTGTTTTCAGTTAAAATGGTCAAAAAGAAACAAAAACAGCTTGTTAGCAAAGAGCAATCTCGCAAGCAAGAATTTAGCAAGGACTGTCTGGGAGGGGTCTGAGTGGGGAGGGGAAAACTGAAAACTAGCTGTTATTGGTAGAGAGGTTTGGAACTCTCTTTCTTATTGGCCTATTAACTAATATCTCCATCACACCAAAACAGGTAGAAATTTCACACAGTCTTTTCAAACAGCTCTTACACTAAAAGGGCATTATCATAATGTTCACAATTTCACAGTATAATTCTAAGCGCATAGTGTGGAAAAATATACAAAGCACAGTAAATTATGTTTTTGATTGCACTGGGCCTTTAACGGTTCACCATAGGGGTGTGAAATAAATACACTTCAGACCAACCCTTTGTGACTCCAAGTACAAGGGTGAGAAAGCAACTACTATAATCACTTAGAGCCATACAGTATGTTACCACAGATCTGGAGAGAGATGAACAAACATCCCATTAAAATAGGTAACATCAAATCAAATCAAATTTTAATGGTCACCAACACATGGCTAGCAGATGTTATTGCGAGTGTAGCGAAATGCTTGTGTGATCTCTCCCACTGTGACACCAGTTAGCACTCAGGTACAGTGTGCGTAAGTGTGGGTAGTGACCAGCGGCGGAGCATAGGAGACCATTAACTACACAACATTCTCAGTTCATCACAGCTTGAGTAGAAAATCGAACTCATTATGTATCTTCCTCCCTGGGCTCCATTTTGTTTCCCAACAATTCCCTCTGGTGAACAACAAACCAGTTGCAATGACTTACTATAGCTTTAATGGAAACTGCTGGAAATGGAGGTTCCTGTGGTGGCAGCCATGTTCCCAGGATGAACTCCTGCGTGTAAATGTGTCATCCACACTGTCGTCTGTGCTAGAAGAAGGGAATATCCATTTCTCAGGAAATGCATCACAAAATACCTATTTCAGGAGAGCGATTTGAAAACCATTCTACAATCAAATTCCTACTGCTACAGTTGTCTTTATTTTCTGCATTGTAAAACCTTTTTGTATGTTTTCTTCTCATGGCTCATGGATTGTTGACTGAAACATATATCCTTTCTATAAAATGCAGTGTATGTATTCCCCTTGAGATCCTACCACTGATACTTGTCTCCAGGGACAGGGACCAGCAGTCAACATCTCACTCTCTGGGGGGCCCACAGGGACAGGTGCCTGCAGTTAACATCTCCCACTCTGGGGGCCAACAGGGGCAGGGACTGTGAGTGGAGGAGAGGAGATGAGCAGATGGGAGGGGGGACTTTGATGCCAAAGACCATCACATGGACCAGTGAGCCAGCAGCAGGCCATCTGCTGAACGGCAGAGTGTTCAGGACCATGGACAGGCACCAGAGTGGGCTGACTATCAGCTCATAGACACTGGCCCTGTTCGAATACTTCAGAAATGCATCCTTCCTACCTAGCTTCCTTGAAGTAATCACAGACCTGGATTGGTTGGATTGGTGAAAGTAATATGGTGGTAACCTTGTTTCCACCTATCCACTCACTTATCGATCAGTGCTTATCTCAAGAAGGGCAGGAAGGAAGGATGCATTTCTGAAGTATTCGAACAACTGAGCTAAGTGAGGAAGAGGAGAGGGGAACCAGAAGAAGGACGAATGACAGGTAGAGTAATTCTTAGAGCAGCCTGATAGGATGCCACCTATAACATGACATGATCAGCATCTCGAAGAGTTCATAGCTAAGTTAGCAGAGGTATTTCAAACCCCCATGGTTGGATGTCAATCCACAATACTCTGGATGTAGAGGTGAGGTCACTTTTCTTCCCTGCTGCTGTTAGTTCTGGCCTGTATAGAGCGGGGCTAGGCCAGGATGTCCTAGGTAGGTGTACGGATGGCTAGCCAGCCAGTTAATAACTTTCCTAGTCCCAAAGACTGGAGATATTTGACATTCACTTCATTTGCCTCAGCCCAGATCACTGGCGACACATCACCTCCGCTTCTTAGCTCCAGGAGAGAATCTCCACGCTCATCCCTCCTCCAGGCTCTATACTCCACAGTATGGAGAGGAGGAGAGGATGGGACAGGTATAGCTTCCTTTTCTTCTATCATTATCCATCTCTTCAAAATATCCCTTCGTTAATCTCATGACATGAAGTACCTTTCCAGGATTTTACAGCATCTGCTGAGATGAACATTACAAGTCTACTGCTGAAACACACTTCAGTTTCAACTGATTCACTGGCGCTCTATCACCAATCATATCATGCAATGTAAGCCTGATGCCAACCCCTTCACAAATAAGACCTACGAATTTTCACAGTGTCTTGGTAAGCACATCTCAGAAGGACGCACGAGACGGTGGCTCCTTTCAAATGACTTCTCACCCCCACTGTTTCACGCAGCGCTTAAGTGAAGGCGTCAAAGGAGGCGGATGGAAAAAGAACTCAAGCTTCAGAGTAAAGAGCGAAAAGCAATCGTGCATCTAATACCAGCCTAATGCCCTGGTCCCTACCAACGAGCACATGGAGAAGCTCAGCATAATCTGCCCATTCTCCCCCAAGAGCATTGTGATGGGATTGGCTGAAAAACACACCTCGTTGTCAAAGGCAAATGTCTGGATCCTCAGGAGTTAGGGGAGCGAGGAGAGAAGTGTCATTTATCATGGCCACTGCTGGTGCCGCTGGTGCTGTTGGGGCCTTCCCCCTCCATCGGCATCCCTGCCTGAGGTGAGGCAAGACGAGGGGGAAGAGACTGAAGGGTTTTAGGCTGCCGTCAAAGCTGAGCTCACCGTTCAGACCCTACTCTATTAGTAGCAAAGGCAGAGCTCCTTTGATGCAGAGTGATTACCCAAAGAACAAGGGGTCGGTATGATGTGTTGAGATCACAGGAGGTTGGTGGCACCTTAATTGGGGAGGACGGCCACATGTTAATGGCTGGAGCGGAAATAAGTGGAAAGGTATCAACAACATCAAACATGGTTTCCATGTCAAAAAGTCATGGACCCAATTGCACAGGGCGGGGTTGAGACCCAGGGCCTCCAGCTTAATGATGAGCTTTGAGGGTACTACGATGTTGAATGCTGAGCTGTAATCAATGAACAGCATCTGGACCCTCTCTTTCTAAAATTATCCGCCGAAATTGTTGCAACCCCTATTACTAGCCTGTTCAACCTCTCTTTCGTATCGTCTGAGACCCCCAAAGATTGGAAAGCTGCCGTGATCATCCCCTTCTTCAATGGGGGAGACACTCTAGACCCAAACTGCTACAGACCTATATCCATCCTACCCTGCTTTTCTAAGATCTTCGAAAGCTAACAAACAGACCACCGACCATTTAGAATCCCACCGTACCTTCTCCGCTATGCAATCTGGTTTCCGAGCTGGTCACGGGTACACCTCAGCCATGCTCAAGGTCCTAAACGATAGCATAAATGCCATCGATAAGAGACAATACTGTGCAGCTGCATTCATCGACCTGGCCAAGGCTTTAGACTCTGTCAATCACTGTATTCTTATCGGAAGACTCAACAGACTTAGTTTCTCAAATGACTGCCTCGCCTGGTTCACCAGCTACCTCTCAGACAGAGTTCAGTGTGTCAAATCGGAGGGCCTGTGTCCGGACCTCTGGCAGTCTCTATGGGGGTGCCACAGGGTTCAATTCTCGTGCCGACTCTTTTCTCTGTAAACATCAATGATGTCGCTCATGCTGCTGGTAATTCTCTGATCCACCTCTACGCAGGCTACACCATTTTGTATACTTCTGGCCCTTCTTTGGACACTGTGTTAACTAACCTCCAGACGAGCTTCAATGCCATACAACTCTCCTTCCGTGGCCTCCAACTGCTCTTTAATGCAAGTAAAACTAGATGCATGATCTTCAACCGATCACTGCCCACACCTGCCCGCCCGTCCAGCATCACTACTCTGGACGGTTCTGACTTAGAATATGTGGACATCTACAAATACCTAGGTGTCTGATTAGACTGTAAACTCTCATTCCAGACTCACATTAAGCATCTACAATCCAAAATTAAATCTAGAATCGGATTCCTATTTCGCAACAAAGCATCCCTCATTCATGCTGCCAATATATATACCCTCGTAAAACTGACTATCCTACCGATCCTTGAATTCGGCGATGTCCTCTACAAATAGCCTCCAACACTCTACTCAGGAAATTGGAAGCAGTTTATCACAGTGCCATGTGTTTTGTCACCAAAGCCCCATATACTACCCACCATTGCGACCTGTATGCTCTCGTTGGCTGGCCCTTGCTTCATATTCGTCGCCAAACCCACTGGCTCCAGGTCATAAGTCTTTGCTAGGTAAAGCCCCACCTTATCTCAGCTCACTGGTCACCATAGCAACACCCACTCGTAGCATGCGCTCCAGCAGGTATATCTCACTGGTCACCACCAAAGCCAATTCCTCATTTGGCCACCTTTCCTTCCAGTTCTCTGCTGCCAATCACTGGAACGAACTGCAAAAATCACTGAAGCTGGAGACTCATATCTCCCTCACTAACTTTAAGCACCAGCTGTCAGAGCATCTCACAGATCACTGCACCTGTATATAGCCCCTCTGTAAATAGCCCATCCATCTACCTTATCCCCCATATTATTTATTTTATTTATTTTTGCATTCTTTGCACCCCAGTGTCTCTACTTGCACACTCATCTTCTGCACATGTATCACTCCAGTGTTTAATTGCTATATTGTAATTAATTAGCCACTATGGCCTATTTATTGCCTTACCTCCCTTATCCTATTGCATTTGCACACACTGTATATAGACCTTTTCTATTGTATTATTGACTGCATGTTTGTTTATTCCATGTGTAACTGTGTTGTTGTTTGTGTTGCACTGCTTTGCTTTATCTTGGCCAGGTCGCAGTTGCAAATGAGAACTTGTTCTCAACTAGCCTACCTGTTTAAATAAAGGTGAAAAATATATATATAAATCCTCTTGTCCAGATGGTATAGGGCAGTGTGCAGTGTGATGGCGATTGCATCGTTTGTGGACCTTTTGGGGCGGTAACGCAAACTGAAGTGGTTCTAGGGTGTCAGGTAAGGTGGAGGTGATATGATCCTTAACTAGTCTCTCAAAGCACTTCATGATGACAGAAGTTCAGTTATCTTTGCCTTCTTGGGTACAGCAACAATGGTGGCCATCTTGAAGCATGTGGGGACAGCAGACTGGGATAGGGAGCGATTGAATATGTCTGTAAACACACCAGCCAGCTGGTCTGCGCATGCTCTGAGGACGTGGCTAGGGATGCCGTCTGGACTGGCAGCCTTGCAAGGGTTAACATGTTTAAATGTCTTACTCACGTCAGCCACAGAGAAGGAGGGGGGGGGGGCCCACAGTCCCTGTTAGCTGGCCGCGTCGGTGACACTGTATTATCCTCAAAGCGGGTGTTTAGTTTGTCTGGAAGCAGTACATCGGTGTCATTGACGTGGCTGGTTTTCTTTTTGTAGTCTGTAATTGCCTGTAGATCCTGCCACATACGTCTCGTGTCTGAGCCGTTGAATTGTGACTCTACTTTGTCCCTATACTGGCATTTCACTTGTTTGATTGCCTTGCGGAGGGAATAACTACACTCTTTAAATTCGGCCATATTCGGCCGGTTAAACGCAGAGGTTCGCACTCTCAGTTTTGCGCGAATGCCGCCATCTATCCATGGGTTTTGGTTAGGGTAGGTTTTAATAGTCACAGTGGGTACAACATCTCCATTGCCTGTCCTTATAAACTCACTCAACGTGTCAGCATATAGATCGATGTTATTCTCTGAGGCTGCCCGGAACATTTCCCAGTCCGCGTGATCAAAACAATCTTGAAGTGTGGATTCCGATTGGTAAGACCAGTGTTGAATGGTTCTAGTCGCGGGTACATCCTGTTTGAATTTCTGCCTATAGGACAGTAGAATGATGGAGTCGTGGTCGGATTTGTTGAAAGGAGGGCGAGGGAGGGCCTTGTATGCATCGCGGAAGTTAGATTAGCAGTGGTCCAGTGTTTTGCCTGCGCGAGTGCTGCAATCGATATGCTTGTTCTCAAATTTGCTTTGTTAAAACCCCCAGCTACAATAAATGCAGGATATATGGTTTGCAGTTTACAATGAGTCCAGTTAAGTTCCTTGCGGGCCGTCGTGGTATCTGCGTGAGGGGGTATATACACAGCTATGATGATAACTGACAATAGTTATTTTGGGAGATAATATGGTTGGCATTTGATTGTAAGGAATTCTAGGTCAGGTGAAAAGAAGAACTTGAGTTCCTGTATGTTGTTATGATTACACCATGAGTCGTTAATCATGAGGCATACACACCTGCCCTTCTTCTTCCCAGAGAGATGTTTATTTCTGTCGGCGCGACGCATGAAGAAACCCGGTGGCTGTACCGACTCCGACAACATATCCCGGGAGAGCCATGTTTCCGTGAAACAGAGAATGTTACAATCTCTGATATCTCGTTGGAAGGCAACCCTTAACCTAATTTCGTCCACCTTGTTGTCTAGAGACTGGACATTGGCGAGTAGTATACTCGGAAGCGGAGGGGAGTGTGCACGCCTTCAAAGCCTTACCAGGAGGCCACTCTGTCTACCTCTTCTGCGGCGACGTTGTTTTGGATCGGCCTCTGGGATTAGATCCAATGTCCTGGGTGGTGGTCCGAACAAAGGTTCCACTTCAGGAAAGTCGTATTCCTGATTGTAATGTTGGTAAATTGACGTCACTCTTATATCTAATAGTTATTCCCGGCTGTATGTAATAACACTTAAGATTTTCTGGGCTAACAACGTAAGAAATAATGCATAAAAAAACAAAATACTCGGCGCCAGAGTAGATTTAACATCTAACGCCTCACAAACCCGGATCCGGGAGCACCCCCATCAAAAAAGCTGACTAGCATAGCCTAGCCTAAAGCCACAGGGATATCATATAATAAAATGTTCATGAAATCACAAGTCCAAGACACCAAATGAAAGATACACATCTTGTGAATCAAGCCATCATTTCTGATTTTTTAAATGTTTTACAGGGAAGACACAATATGTAAATCTATTAGCTAACCACATTAGCAAAAGACACCACTTCTTTACTCCACCATTTTTTTACTCCATCAGTAGCTATCACAAATTCGACCAAATAAAGATATAAATAGCCACTAACCAAGAAACAACCTCATCAGATGACAGTCTGATAACATATTTATTGTATAACATATGTTTTGTTAGAAAAATGTGTATATTTCAGGTATAAATCAGAGTTTACCATTGCAGCCACTATCACAACTCTCACCAAAGCGACTAGAATAACTACAGAGACCATCGTGTATTAGCTAATTACTCATCATAAAACATTTCTTAAAAATACACAGCGTACAGCAGATGAAAGACACAGGTCTTGTGAATCCAGACAATATTTCAGATTTTCGAAGTGTTTTACAGCGAAAACACAATATAGCGTTATATTAGCTTACCACAATAGCAAACATTACACCAGCATTGATTCAAGGCAAAAATAGTGATAACGTATAAACCACCAAAATATATAAATTTTTTCACTAACCTTCTCAGAATTCTTCAGATGACAGTCCTTTAAACATCATATTACACAATGCATATAGAGTTTGTTCGAAAATGTGCATATTTAGCGGCACAAATCGTGCTTATACAATGAGAATAGTGTCCAAAACCTGAAGCAATCTGTCCGGCGCCATCTTGGAGAGGCACCTATTCTAATCGAAAACTATTTATAAACTTGACTAAAAAAATACAGGTTGGACAGCAATTGAAAGACAAATTAGTTCTTAATGCAATCGCTGGGTTACATTTTAAAATTAACGTTACTTCAAAATACAGCGTGCGATAAAGCAAGGCTACACTGCAAGTAATGGCGGCTTATGCATTTGACTTTTTTCAACAGAACAAGGAACTATCAGCATAAATAGTTCTTACTTTTTGATGAACTCTCATCAGAATCTTGGGATAGGTGTCCTTTGTCCAAAAGAATCGTTGCTAGGTTGGAGAACGTTGTCTTCCACGTTGCAATTAGCAGTAAACAATAGCATGAGAGAGAGAGATACCCAACTTCCTACAACGCCAGAAAATGAAATACCCGAAATTCGCAATATACTGACATAAACTGACATAACTCGGTTTAAAATAACAACATTATGATGTCTTTAACACCTATATCGAATAAAAACAGAGCCGGATATATCTAGGAGCTAAAACAGGAGCTTCTAACACGACATGCCAAGATCCTCCCTGCGTCAGAGCGAAGAGTCAAAAGAGGGGACACTTCGTTTCCAAACAATTTATAAACTTTCAGATCTGCCTAGAGACTCCATTTCAAGACCCTCTATTCGCTGACACCCAGGGGAAGGCGTATGCAGTGCATCTCGACCAATAGAGGACAGGCAAATTAATAAACTGTTCTGGGAACAGTGAGCAGATTTCAGCATTTTCAAATCCTCATAGAAAAATTGCAGTTCTGTTTCACTCACAGACATAATTCAAACGGTTTTAGAAACTAGAGAGTGTTTTCTATCCAATAGTAATAATAATATGCATATTGTACGAGCAAGAATTGAGTACGAGGCAGTTTAATTTGGGAACGTCAAGATTACATAGTGCTAACAGCTCCCCCTATTGACAAGAAGTTAACAGGTGACATCAATCAATCAAAGTGATCATAGCGTTCATCTGGATTCACCTGGTCAGTCTATGTCATGGAATAAGCAGGTGTTCCTAATGTGTTGTACACTCAGTGTATGTGTTAGGGATATGTGTATTTTCTCAAAGAACTACTAGATATTGTGTTTTTATGGATCTGCATACTATGCTATCATCTACAATCTAATGTGTTAAATTACTTTACAGGTGTAAGATCTTTGTTACCAGGTTCTTACAGCAGGAAGCTAATCCTGCAGCAGCAGGAAATGTGAATTATTGTGTGGATTAAAATTAATGGAACATTATCTAGGTGTTGACAAATTTTTAGTTAGGTCAAATCAAGTCTGACATTTTTAAGTGGACATTACAAACTTTAGAAGCCTTTTTAAAACTTATTTGGGATAGGGGCCGGTATTTTGACGTCCGGATGAAAAGCATGCCCACAGTAAACCACCTGCTATAATAGTAGATTTGGATAGATAACACCAAAGTTTCTATAACTGTTAAAATAATTTCTGTGAGTATAACAGAACTGAAATGGCAGACGAAACACAGAGGACAAACCAAAAAAATTCAGCATACCACTGATTTCAATGCCTGGCAATTTTATAATAGAGCGAAATCATCCCCGATTGCAGTTCCTAGGGCTTCCACTAGATGTCAACAGTCTTTAGAAAGAGTTTCAGGCTGGTTTTTGGAGAAATGAGGGAGAAGTTGTAGTTTTTCTAAGTGGCTTCCATTTTGGCTGTAGTTTCCAAGCGCATGGCCGAGACAGCGCGTTGTTTTTGTTAATCTCCGGTAAAGACAATAACGATTCTCTGTCTTAAATTGTATTATTTATTTGCATCTTAGGGTACCTAAGAATTGATTATAAACATTGATTGACTTGTTTGGATAAGTTTATTGGTAACGTTTGGGATTCATTTTGTAAGCATTTTGAAAGAGGGAAACCGGGTGGATTATTGACTGAAGCACGCCAGCTAAACTGAGTTTTTATGGTTATAAAAAAGGACTTTATCGAACAAAAAGGACCATTTGTAATGTAACTGGGACATTTTGGAGTGCCAACAGAAGAAGATCTTCAAAGGTAAGGCATATATTATATCGCTATTTCTGACTTTCGTGTCGCAACTCCCTGGTTGAAAATGATTTGTTACGCATTTGTGTGCTGGACGCTGTCCTCAGATAATCGCTTTCGCTGGAAAGCCTTTTTGAAATCTGACACCTTGGCTGAATTAACAACAAGTTAAGCTATATTTTGATGTATTGCACTTGTGATTTCATGAAAGTTTAATATTTATAGTAATTTATTTTGAATTTCGCGCTCTGCAATTTCACCGGATGTTGGCCAGGTGGGACGCTAAGTTTTAATAAACATTGACTACACCACAAGTTTGCATTTCCTGCTGTACATGGTATCAAGTTAAGATCCTACATCTGTACATTAGATGCAATCTGAATAGTTTGGACCTGGGGTGCATACCTGGACACTCCAATGACGCTTTATCTTGGCCATATTTATTGGCCATGTGGGATAGGTCATGAAAGGACAGACATTGCAAGGAATCTGCCCAATTCGTAGAGGAGAAAATAACACCACAACACAAAAAACAGTTAATGAAGACAAATGTCAAAGTGTGTTTCGCTCCCAGCCCGATTTTCCGCTCAACTTTTTATGGCTGTGGAGTGGCTGCAGAGCAGCAGAACAGACCAAGTGCCGAAGGAGAGGGGTGCAGGGGGATCAATCATAGCAATGTCGTCATCCACTCCAGGTCCAGCCAGGCGAAAATAGCCTTCCTATCGTATCTGATCATATTATATCACACCTTTGATGGAACAAAGATGTTTAAGATCACAGTCCCAGTTCTAAAAGAAGAGATAGAGAAGATAAGGATGTCAGAGCCTAGCAGACCCCTTGGGTATTGAAGAGAGAGAGAGATAGAAAGGTAGGGGGAGGGAGGAAGGAAGGAAGGAAGGAAGGAAGTAAGGAAGGAGAGAGGAAAATAACAAATGAAAGTGAGATGAATGGTTCTCTCTCTCTCTCTCTCTCTCTCTCTCTCTCTCTCTCTCTCTCTCTCTCTCTCTCTCTCTCTCTCTCTCTCTCTCTCTCTCTCTCTCTCTCTCTCTCTCTCTCTCTCTCTCTCTCTCTCTCTCTCTCTCTCTCTCTCTCTCTCTCTCTCTCTCTCTCTCTCTCTCTCTCTCTCTCTCTCTCTCTCTCTCTCTCTCTCTCTCTCTCTCTAGTTACCCCATCTCTTTCTACCCCTCTCTCTTCCTCCCCATATCTACATCTCTATCACTCTCTCATAGCACTCCCATCGCCCTCACAAACTCCAGTCTCCCAGACCGTCCACGTCACTCGGTGAGGGCCCCAGGTGAGTGTGGTGGGTAGAGATTAAGAAGAGGACGCAGTCATTAACACACAACGTCTCACCGAGTCCCTACCCCCGCTACATCCACTTCCCTTATTGAAGATTCCTGGCCAATTAAGGACTTTAATTGGCCGCAACATCAAAGCATAAATCGTAAGAAAGAAAATAAAAGAGCCCAAATATTGGAGCTGCTGCAGGTGTCTAGACAATGTCACTCGCAGGCCCAGTTGAATGCTTAATTAGCGACAACAAATTGGCGCCACGAATCCGACGACCATGAAAGCTCTTCTCAATGACATCCCCCAAGGATTCATCATCAGCTTGCCTTGTGTGAAGTCCGATTACTGATGAGTAGCTACACTGAAACAGGGTGTAGAAGCAGTCATCATGATTGTCTCAAAGGCAAAGATGGTCAAAGGAAAAGGTGAATTGAATACAATTGGCAGAAGGAAGCCGGTGACGCCGTTGACTCTTCTAACGGTACAACTTTGACTGAAGAGGAGCTTTTTAAGTATAAAATGTATCATTTAGGCTATTGTATGTCTTTGTCAAGTAATGTCTTTACTGTGCCTCCTAAAGAATAAACAAAATCAGCCAAAAAAACAAACGTCCTCTCACTGTCAACTGCGTTTATTTTCAGCAAACTTAACTTGTGTAAATATTTGTATGAACATAACAAGATTCAACAACTGAGACATAAACTGAACAAGTTCCACAGGCATGTGACTAACAGAAATGGAATAATGTGTCCCTGAACAAAGGGGGGGGGGACAAAATCAAAAGTAACAGTCAGTATTTGGTGTGGCCACCAGCTGCATTAAGCTGCACCAGCTGCATTCTCCTCCTTATGGACTGCACCAGATTTGCCAGTTCTTGCTGTGAGATGTTACTCCACTCTTCCACCAAGGAACCTGCAAGTTCCTAGACATTTCTGGGGGGAATGGCACTAGCCCTCACCCTCCGACCCAACAGGTCCCAGACGTGCTCAATGGGATTGAGATCTGGGCTCTTCGCTGGCCATAGCAGAACACTGACATTCCTGTCTTGCAGGAAATCACGCACAGCACGAGCAGTATGGCTGGTGGCATTGTCATGCTGGAGGGTCATGTCAGGATGAGCCTGCAGGAAGGGTGCCACATGAGGGAGGAGGATATCTTCCCTGTAACGCACAGCGTTGAGATTGCCTGCAATGACAACAAGCTCAGTCCGATGATGCTGTGACACACCACCCCAGACCATGACGGACCATCCACCACCAAATTGATCCCACTCCAGAGTACAGGTCTCGGTGTAAAGCTCATTCCTTCGACGATAAATGCAAACCCGAGACTCGTCAGTGAAGAGCACTTTTTGCCAGTCCTGTCTGGTCCAGTGACGGTGGGTTTGTGCCCATAGGCAACGTTGTTTCCGGTGATGTCTGGTGAGGACCTGCCTTACAACAGGCCTACAACCCCTCAGTCCAGCCTCTCTCAGCCTATTGCGAACAGTCTGAGCACTGATGGAGGGATTGTGCGTTCCTAGTGTAACTCGTGCAGTTGTTGTTGCCATTCTGTACCTGTGCCACAGGTGTGATGTTCAGATGTACCGTTCCTGTGCGGGTGTTGTTACACGTGGTCTGCCACTGCGAGGACAATCAGCTGTCCGTCCTATCTCCCTGTAGCTCTGTCTTAGGCATCTCACAGTAAGAACATTGCAATTTATTGCCCTGGCCACATCTGCAGTCCTCATGCCTCCTTGCAGCATGCCTAAGGCACGTTCACGCAGATGAACAGGGACCCTGGGCATCTTTCTTTTGGTGTTTTTCAGAGTCAGTAGAAAGGCCTCTTTAGTGTCCTAAGTTTTCATAACTGTGACCTTAATTAATTGCCTACCGTCTGTAAGCTGTTAGTGTCTTAATGACCGTTCCACAGGTGCATGTTCATTAATTGTTTATGTTTCATTGAACAAGCATGCGAAACGGTGTTTAAACCCTTTACAATGAAGATCTGTGAAGTTATTTGGATTTTTACAAATTATCTTTCAAAGACAGGGTCCTGAAAAAGGGACATTTTTTGTTGTTGCTGAGTTCACAATACTGGTACATTGAACAACAAGACTCAGCCATTGTAAGACAGGAACATAATTACCAGACTGGCATTTTCTGCTGGCTCACTGTGACTGTGATTTTGTTGTCTGGCAATGGCTTAGTGTAAATGAGGCCGTGTTAACGTTTTTGTCTGTTAACGCAGCCCTGAATACACTATATATATATAAAAGTAAGTGAACACTCCTTCAAATTAGTGGATTGGTCTATTTCAGCCACACCCGTTGCTGACAGGTGTGTAAACTCTAGCACACAGCCATGCAATCTCCATAGAAAAACAATGGCATTAGAATGGCCTTACTGAAGAACTCAGACTTCTAACGGGGCACCGTCATAGGATGCCACCTTTCCAACAAGTCAGTTCGTCAAATTGCTGCCCTGCTAGAGCTGCCCCAGTCAACTGTAATTGCTGTTATTGTGAAGTGGAAACGTCTAGGAGCAACAACGGCTCAGCCGCAAAGTGGTAGGCAACACAAACTCACAGAATAGAAGTGCTGAAGAATGTAGCATGTAAAAATCGTATATCCTCGGTTGCAACACTCACTACCGAGTTCCAAACTTCCTCTGGAAGCAATGTCAGCACAATAACTTTTCGTCGGGAGCTTCATGAAATGGGTTTCCATGGCTGAGCAACCACACAAGCCTAAGATCACCATGAGCAATGCCAAGCATCGGCTGGAGTGGTGTAAAGCTCCCCGCCATTGGACTCTGGAGCAGTGGAAACGCGGTCTCTGGAGTGATGAATCACGTTTCACAATCTGGCAGTCCGATGGACGAATCTGGGTTTTGCGGATGCCTGGAGAACTTTACCTGACCGAATGCATAGTGCAAACTGTAAAGTTTTTTGGAGTATGAAAAATGGTCTTGGGCTGTTTTTCATGGTTCGATCTAGGCCCCTTAGTTCCAGTGAAGGGAAATCTTAACACCACAGCATACAATGACATTCTAGAGGATTCAGTTTGGGGAGGGCCCTTTCCTGTTTCAGCATGACAATGCCCCCGTGCACAAAGCAAGGTCCATACATAAATTGTTTGTCAATATAGGTGTGGAAGAACTTGACTGGCCTGGACAATGCCCTGATCTCAACCCCATCGAACACCTTTGGGATGAATTGGAACGCCCGACTGCAAGCCAGGCCTAATCGCCCAACATCAGTGTTCGACCTCACTAATACCCTTGTGGCTGAATGGAAGAAAGTCCCCGTAGCAATGTTCCAACATCTAGTGGAAAGCCTTCCTAGAAGAGTGGAGGCTGTTATAGTAGAAAAGGGGGGACCAACTCCATATTAATGCCCATGATTTTGGAATGAGATGTTCGACGAGCAGGTGTCCACATCCTTTTGGTCATGTAGTATAGGTATGCGTCATCATACAATTTTAAGTGGATTCTCAAAATAACATAATTCCTATTAAGTATATAACATGATGAGGAATGAGCGCTGTCTCCTTACAAAAATGTACCATGTTACTACTATGGTACTTTCACTTATACCATGGTATAGTCGGAATCATAGAAATGTATCATGGTTTAATTTGTACTACCATGATACTGCGATTGTACCTAAATATTACTATAGTATTGCATACTTTATACCATGGTATAGGTGAGGATCATGGAAATACCATGGTTTTTAACCTGCATTCTACATTCTACCATGGTAATGCACAATTATGATAATTGGTACCAAAAATGATCATATCATATCATACCATCTTGTGAATTACTATGGTACAATAGCAGTAAACAAATAAACCCCCCAAAGTCAAAAAAAGGTTGGTTGGTATTATATTGATGCAATTACAGTATATAGCAGTACGGGCAAGTTTCTGATAAAGTCAGAGGCATTATGTCATTATTGTTGTTCCTAGTTTGTCTGTAACATCAAATAAAAATGAAAATAGTTGCTGTCAACAAGGGGTAATACTTTCTGTAGTAATATGACAGTTTTTGGGTTCCCTGTGTCGCCAACCAGAAATGTGGGAGGATGTACCAGTCAAGGGTTTTGCTTTATTTTAGTACTTTTTTCACCCCTGTACTTAAGTACATATAGAAGCAGATACTTTTTGTCTTTTACTCAAGGAGTATTTTACTGGGTGACTTTCACATTCATTTGAGTCATTTTCCATTAAGGTATCTTTACTCTTACATGACCATTGAGTACTTTTCCCCTTTATTTAAGTCAGATAAGAACAAATTCTTATTTACAACGACGGTCTAGAAACAGTGGGTTAACTGCCTTGTTCAGAGGCAGAACGACAGATTTTTACCTTGTCAGCTCGGGGATTCGATCTTGCAACCTTTCAGTTACTAACCCAACACTCTAACCACTAGGCTACCTGCCGCCCACATGTAATTAAGCAAAATTACTGACACTTTTCATAAACGGCTGGCAGTAAAAATGTACATTCATTCTGGCTGGCTGAAATCAGAATGAGCTTTCTCAGGAAGCTCTGTTGTACAGATGAAAGATGGAGTGGTATTAAATCAATGCAAACAGCCCTACACTACAGACAATGGAAAAAAACAACACAAAAGCACCCGCCGCCATAGGCACATCTGTAATGTGGCATCTGACTATTGCTGATAATCAACCTCCTTTTGATCCACCCCTTCCTCTCTTCTCCTCTGTTCCCCCAACGGTTCACACCATTCCCAGAGTTAATCCACTATGTTATGTACATTTACAAAATCGTCAGATGATCCAAATGTGGCGCCATGCTAGAGCGGCACTAACGCAGGCGGCGCTCCCTGTGATCCCACACAGGTGTTGGCTAATCTGCCTTCCAGAGGAGAGGGGCTTGCGGGCTTTTTTGGAGCTGCTGGAGGATAGCATGGAACTGTGATGTGAGGTGCCTTCTGTTGGCCTCTCCTGGAGCGACCTGTCTCAGAGCATCAAGCAGCTCCGGGAATTACTCAGCATTATATAAAGCCCGCGGAGACTGAGCCGAAGTCACGCAGGGATTTACAAAACATCCAGTTCAAATGAGGCACCGCTTCTTCTCTCTGTGCTCCCTCTATCTTCCTCGAACTCCCCATCCTTCACATGCACGTTCAAAGTCCTTGACTGAACTGATGGCGTTTATCAGGAATCATAGTCCAGTAAAGCCACAAGCAAATACAACCAAGCGGGCGAGCTTAAGATGATAGGCCACAGTAGCCATTTATTTAAGCACTAATGCTCTGTAAATATGCGACTCATCTAGTATGGGTTCGGGGTATATCCTTGTTTAAGCGTTCTCGCCAGGCTTACGCAATCACTGCCTTTAAATAAGCAATCGCGGAGTTCACTTGTTTAACTGAACGTTGTTGAACGTAGCAGATAGGAGCTACAAGATGGAACTATGTAATTGATAACACTTTATTACATGTCTTGGGCGGATAGTAAGAGTGACTGATTTGTGAGTGGAGTTGTCCTCAGTTGCTCCACTCTGAAAGCCTAGCCATGCACTCCTGGGGGAACTGTTTGTGTAAATAAATCTGCCTGGGCTCATGAGGCACCTGTATTCTGGAGGGTGTCTCGATAATATCATCACACCATTTGAATGACACAGTGAGTGGTAAGGGAGCTGTAAAAGTAATAGAAGCTTTTTGAATGAGGAGTTCCTGGGAGTGACTCAGCTGATTTCAGGCCAGACATACATGAAATCACCTCCGCAGGCTGATATTGGTTTATTTATACTAAGGCTGGCATTAATATCATGACAGTGGGCATAAAGAAGTGCGACAGTAATCAACCACCCTCACTTTATGGCTTGTGATTTCGTAAAGCTACACCACTAAATATAATGAAATTGCTGCGGACCAAACGCCTAGACTGGGAAAATACATGCATAAAACAAAATGATGAAGGTCAGAAAGAAATGAATGGCTTAAGCTAGCGCTAAGAGGCTAAGTGAGCAGATCAGGTCAGCCACAGGGGGCGTTGAACTGGTGTCCAACTTGAATGCCCTGCATTCAAGGCAGTGTCCAGTGTCAGTATAGGCTAATGCATGTTAACTCTGATAGTGATTATGAAAATATTATTGTGGTGAACCCTGACCCTGGGTATCCACTCAAGCAATTAACTTTGACCCCGTATAATTGACCCCTCACCAACATAATAATATATGAAATACTATTGAAATGACCCCTTATAACCCAAACATAATGATATGGCTACTACAGTATGTTAGCTCCAGACAGCATTGTAAACCATCAGGCAGAAAGGTATGCAGCAACCCATGTGTAGCAATGTGAGGTCACGTCAGAACCCTGTGGGTCAACACAAAATCATTTATCCCTCGTTGCTTCTCACCTCATACTCCCTTTTACATTATATATTTTCTTACAAAAGCCAGGAGGCTTTCGTTCCAGCTGGCTGGCAGGTGGCTCTTATTGTTGCAGGTGAAAACAGGAGGTCCCAGGATGCATCCTAAGTGGAACACTACTCCAAAAGTAGTGCACTACTTTTGACCAAAGCCCTATGGACCCTGGTATAAAGTAGTGCACTATACAGGGGGGTAGGGCGTTATTTGGGACACCATCCCAGTCAACACTGGAGCCAGCCCAGCTCCAAACCTGTCTGTGATTGGGAGTCCATATTTGATGTGGCCCAACTGTTGTCTCATGCTTGGCGGAACATTCGGCGGAGCACTGAGTGACAGACGGAGCAGATCAATGCACCCGGCAAATCAATTCAGTGGACTATAGCTGTGGTGTGTTTTCCCCCCACCTCGCCACATCTCTTCACTCTATAGAGACCCGCTGTCTAAATCCTGAGTCTCAACACCTCCAACAGTATAATGACATTCCATAGCCCAGCCAATGACCCTGTAGTCAGATTGGAGTAGGGGAAAGAAGTGCCACATTCCTGGGTGAGGCTGGAGAGCTGTGAAGTTGAGAGATGGGGAGGCAGAGTGGGGCATGTTTGTTAATTCATTCATTCATTTAACTTATTTTGCACAAGACTGTTGAGAGCAGTGCTATGTAGCAAGTCTCGTGTGTGGTATAACCAAAAAGGTTTCGCAGTCAGCTATGATGGCGACAGCAGTGCAGTAAACATTGTTTCAGCAGTTTACCAACCATGTGCCAACCAAAAACGGTCTACTCCACACTGTTTGTGGGACTGAAGTTTAAAAAAAGAACTGAAATGCTATTTCTGCATTTCCAACAGCATCAGTGTACTGTACATATCTCTAAAACGGGTAGAGGGATTTGCCCTTTGTCCTTTTGTAAGCAAACCAGCAAAGAGGGAATTGTCTGTACTTTACGAGGCGAAACAGGGTTTCCATGAGGAAGTGACTGAGAAAGAGAATGAGAGTATGACAGCAAAACAAACACAGAGGAAGATAAACACACACAGACAGAAAGATAAACACACACACAGACAGAAAGATAAACACACACACAGACAGAAAGATAAACACACACAGACAGAAAGATAAACACACACACAGACAGAAAGATAAACACACAGACAGAAAGATAAACACACACACACAGAAAGATAAACACACACAGACAGAAAGATAAACACACAGACAGAAAGATAAACACACAGACAGAAAGATAAACACACACAGACAGAAAGATAAACACACACACAGACAGAAAGATAAACACACACACAGACAGAAAGATAAACACACACAGACAGAAAGATAAACACACACACAGACAGAAAGATAAACACACACACAGACAGAAAGATAAACACACACAGACAGAAAGATAAACACACACAGACAGAAAGATAAACACACACAGACAGAAAGATAAACACACACAGACAGAAAGATAAACACACAGACAGAAAGATAAACACACACAGACAGAAAGATAAACCCACACAGACAGAAAGATAAACACACACAGACAGAAAGCGAATTACAGTGGAAGGTGAAGAGAGAGAGGGGATGAAAGACAGACAGAATGAAAGGGAAAATGAGCACGGAGGTTGAGAGAGGGGCTGGGGAGGCAAGGGAGGCAGGGGGGAGACGGGATGGAAGCAGCAATGCAATCCAAGGTCTCTCCTTAATCATCATCACTCAGCTGTCAGGCCTGGGCCATGCTGGAGCCAGGCCTAGACACCCAAACCCAGACCCCATCTGCTCCTAATAAACTTAAAGGACTTAATTTGAATAAATGTGCCTTCTTCGTCTCCCCTCACTTATTTAATGCATTTGCTCATCAAAAGGAGTGATATTGTTGAGGCTGGGGTTGGATAGAGTGGTGGGGAGGGAAACGCTGGCTTGTACATGCCTGTGTATGCTAAAAATCATTTGTTGAGTCAGATGGTTTGGCGACAACCATCTTTTGTGCTCTGTTATGATTTTACCTTGTGAAGTATAGTGTTGTGCAATTTCCTTTCATAATGTCCACCTGAATGTTTTGTTTTCCTGAAGAACAGGAAGACATTATGCATCCTCCTCTTAAAATAGAAATATTAAGATGGCACATTTACTAAAACAACAAATTAAGAAGCATGACACAAGAAGACATAATAACCATTTCTAATCCATTGCTCTTCTTCATATAGTCAGAGTGCAACGTCAGTAAATTCATGATAAATAACAGAATAACAGCCAGAAACTTTAGTATCTTACCCTTACCGTAACCTTTGCCACAAACACATGCACTGCAACCTGCTATACTTTTCTGAGAATCCTCATCCCCCAGTTTCTATTGAAACACATCCTCAAGTTTCATCAGCTATAGAAAAGCAGTCGAATATGGCGGTATGCAGTCATCCGACAATATTGAAACAACTGGGTTATGTTGATAAAGACCCTGGTTCAAGGGCATCACAAGCCAAACATAGACAGGTTGAACTTCTGACCTTTTCTGATGCCGCTCTATACCTTCACAAATATAGACTCATATAATGGAACGATATAAAATATAGGAAATATAATCCTTATCTAGAAGCATTGAGCAGAAAGGAGCATGCTGTGAAATCTTGGATCCTATCATGAAGCTGCTGTACCGTACATTTCATCATACTAAAAGCAGACTCATTTGATCCTGATTAACATGATTTGATAAGTATCAGGAACAGGTGGTTCGTTGATGAGTAAGACAGCCTCTCTCCCTCTCTCCCACTTCTCACAGCGAGAGCTTCCCATGTGACGGTGAGTAAGCTCTATTTCCTCCATCCGATCACTCAACTCTGAGAGGCTTCATTGATTGGAGCACTTTTGTCGTCGGAGACAGACCATCCTGCAGATCTCGCCCCCTCACCTCTCGTCATCAACCTCCTTCCACAATACTCTGGAATCCTTTTAGTGCCAGCCTCGAAGCATGTTCACTAGCTAGCCATGTTCACTAGCTAGCCACTCCATACTCCACACTTACCATACTCGTTGTCATAGAAGACGATGAACTTCTGCCAGCGCAGCTCGCCAACTAGGGTGAGCATGACGTCGTTGAGACGGACGGGCGGGCGCGCCGCCAAGGTGTAGCGTTGGCCGTCGGGGCTGGGATTGAGCTGGCAGGTGGTGCGTGGCGAGCCCTCGCCACTGCGCTGGACATACACGTGTGGGATGTGCATTGCGTCAGTCAGGGATTGGAGGGCGCTGGCCGAGGCACAGCCGGTAGAGGTGACCAGAGCCAGGATGCCCTGGGTCATCAACTCGCAGGCTAGAAAGAGAAGAGAGAAGAGAGAGAGAGAGATCAGTACACTGAAGTCAGCAGCACATTCATCTAACTATAAAACACATTGTCATAAGAAGACAAAGAGTTTGAAATGTAAAATATGAAATCAAATTCTAGTCTTCAGTGAATACTAATGCTCACATTACAGCTCTGAATGCATTGCCTTGGTCAACATGAGATCATTATTCAGAGGAAAATTACAGTTATTATAGAGTGTGACAGAGTCAATTGCTTTGTGACTTCTCTGTGCAATCCCTCCGTTTTGATACACAACCACTGCTTGTAATAGTGACACTAGGCTTTGACAGTGCTACAGTCAACAGCTGACACGCTGCATTATAGTAACTATAAAAGGATCTGTCCCAATACCCTGTAAAATCTCCACTCTCTCTCGCCTTGATTAGTATGACCTTTTCCCAAATCTTCTCCATTATTTAGCTCTCACACTCTCTCTCAGACTTGACAACCTTGACTGCTCTTCGTCTGAGATTTTCTACAGAGTTGGGGCTAATTATTTCCGGTTGAGGGATTTCTAAAGTTTCTCTAAAGGTCATTAAAAAATGAAGCACAGAGGCCTTTGAGTGATCTCAAGCCCGTCCGTGCACTGCACCGCCAGTCCGCGACAAAGGAGAAAAGTCACTCTCACACTAACACTCTCCCACTGCAAAGGGCTTATGTTATGTTATCCGCCACAGTTTGAGTAGGACCTCCAGAGACAAGGGCTGCATCTAAAATGGCACCCTATTCCCTACATACTTTAGTGCACTACTTTTCACCAGCGCCCTATGGGTCAAAAGAAGTGCACGATATAGGGTGCCATTTGGGACCGAACCCTAGGCTTGGACTGGGTGAATCTACAGAGTATAATAGCAGCGCTTTGGCTTTTAAACAAATACTGCTAATGAGGAAGTACTTAGAGCACCGCACTCTTCACAGACCCAAAGCATGATTGATCTGCTTCACTTCCTATGTCTTGAAAATAATGTATTTAAAGGAAAATCCCTCCTGTTCCCTGTTTCCCTGGAGACCGACACATCCCAGGACGAACACCGCCCGGCCCAGTCCCCTTACCTCCACATCAGCCAACGTAATGGATCCGCCAATTGGATTTCCTTGGCAGTGTCACTGTTTTTAAACTACTCAAATGGAGTCAAATGAAAATGAAATTAAAAGTGCCTCTGTAAAACCTGCTGGGATCGATACACGGTTGGGGCAAAATAGCGAGCGAAAGAAAGCAAAAGAAAAGGGGTGAGTGGGAACAAGGTGGGGAGAGGAGGAGGATTCATGGAAAGAATCGCTGACACAAGACAATTATTACTCAAGGTCAATTGAGTTTTAATTCCTGTTACACTGAATTAAAAGCTCTGCATTGGTGGTAGGTCTTCATCAATAGGACCTCTGCTCACTGTCTATGTGCCCTCTGATCCTCCTATAAACAGGCTTTCACACACACACACACACACACACACACACACACACACACACACACACACACACACACACACACACACACACACACACACACACACACACACACACACACACACACACACACACACACACACACACACACACACGTCAAAATCGTAGCTTCAGGTTGTGGCCCCTAAATAGTTCAATAGACACCTATTATTCGTGTGGAATCAATTGTCCAGACTCTAGACAAACCACTAATGTCCTTTTGGAGGAGTTATAATTGCTCATGAGTTTCCCCCCGAAAATCGCTAACGTGCGCAACAAAACAAATTGTAGATCTAAAGTACCAGTCTTTCACACCACCACCAGTCTGTGTGGGTTATGTCCTTCCTCAAAACAAAGGAACTACAGCAAAGCTATTTCTGAGCATTGATTTGCTGAGTCATTCAAATTCAATTTCATTGATATGAATGCAACTGGATGGTAGATGCCCAAAATAGTAGACCACAAGAAATGCTACGGAGAACGGGGAGAACGGTAGCGCCCAGGAAAGAGAATCGTCTTGAGGGCTAAGGGCATATATCCAAATGTCATTTTCCATTTTCGTCCTCCGTGCTCAGGGACAATAAATCAGGCCAGGAAATGAACATGATTCAAGAGACTAGTTAATGTGACATCCAGGAAGATATCATTGGAGTCACAGAAGAGAGCTACACCAGACTGCTGTAAATTGAACACATGCTTCACCGGATTATGGTGAGTGGGTTTCATCTGCTCTACATCAATTGGGTCCCAGAACAGAGCAGAGAGTGAAGCGACGTCCCTAAGGGAACGCAACCTGAAATCTCAGGTGTCTGCAATCTCCCATATTGCTTATTCAAGAAATAAGATGACCCTGTATCCCACCAATCTAAAGTTTGCATACTGTTCTATATTCAATCATTCAATGCCCTACTCCAACTTCAGTGGGCCCCTGGGCCTTTACTGTATGTAGACGTTCAGCTTCATCTCATTTTAGTGCCAGTTCACTTAGGAAGGGACACCAATGGGTTGGAATTCTAATCAACAGCTCAAGTGTGTGTGTGTGTGTGTGTGTGTGTGTGTGTGTGTGTGTGTGTGTGTGTGTGTGTGTGTGTGTGTGTGTGTGTGTGTGTGTGTGTGTGTGTGTGTGTGTGTGTGTGTGTGTGTGTGTGTGTGTGTGTGTGTGTGTGTGTGTGTGTGTGTGTTCATTGTGTGTGTTCATTCGTCTCCCATCAATTCACAAATCTTTCTTAGGTTCATTAGTGAAATGTTACAGGCGGATTGTGTGCGGCATTAAGCCTCAGCTTTGATGAGTATTTTAAAGATGACACAAGCTGCAACACTGTGCTGGGACAGCCACCGGTGGATGGGAGCGTCATTGGTAAGAAGTAACGATCTATTAACGGTTGGAGGAGACATTAAAACATGCTAGAGGCCCCCATCCATCACCCATAGACATATCAGGGACAATGCCATTTCTCACCAGTAAAACAGAAGGTTGGTTTGGGGGAAATTCAGACTGATGACGCGTGTTCCTACGTAGCGCACTACTTTTGCCCAAAGACCTCTGGCTCTGGCCAAATGTAGTGCACTATGTAAAGTAGCATCCGTTTGTTTACTGTGTTCTCTAATTGAATGATGCAGTAATAATATTAATCTGGTTGGTCTCTAAACCCACCGTCAGAGTCTCTGGAACCATCTGTTGAGTGGATTTGGGTAATTTAACATCAACAGCATTGTCTCTCACTATTAATCCCACTCACTTGAACCACATTAAAAATGTCAAGAAAAACACAAATTAGGTTCAAAGCATACGCTTCATTCATTGACTTTTAAACGTCTGGTTTTAGTTCAAAGATACAACCATGAAACAAACAAAAAGTATTCCTATGCTAGAAGGCTTTTGGATGCCTCGTGGAACAATCTGAATTCTCCTAGCCTGGTGGTCCAGTCTATTAGTGCCTCTTTGCATTCGTTCATTGACATGCCAAACAAATATGTAATGGATAACAATGATACTGTAGTTGGCTACGGCACATACAGAAATCAACCAGGTTAGAATCCTCAGTGATAGTTGGCTACGGCACATACAGAAATCAACCAGGTTAGAATCCTCAGTGATAGTTGGCTACGGCACATACAGAAATCAACCAGGTTAGAATCCTCAATGATAGTTGGCTACGGCACATACAGAATACAACCAGGTTAGAATCCTCAGTGATAGTTGGCTACGGCACATACAGAAATCAACCATGTTAGAATCCTCAGTGATAGTTTGCTACAGCACATACAGAACACAACCAGGTTAGAATCCTCAGTGATAGTTGGCTACGGCACATACAGAATACAACCAGGTTAGAATCCTCAATGATAGTTTGCTACAGCACATACAGAACACAACCAGGTTAGAATCCTCAGTGATAGTTGGCTACGGCACATACAGAACACAACCAGGTTAGAATGCTCAGTGATAGTTAGCTACGGCACATACAGAATACAACCAGGTTAGAATCCTCTGTGTTAGTTGGCTACAGCACATATAGAACACAACCAGGTTAGAATCCTCAATGGTAGTTGGCTATGGCACATACAGAATACAACCAGGTTAGAATCCTCAATGGTAGTTGGCTACGGCACATACAGAATACAACCAGGTTAGAATCCTCAATGATAGTTGGCTACGGCACATACAGAATACAACCAGGTTAGAATCCTCAATGATAGTTGGCTACGGCACATACAGAATACAACCAGGTTAGAATCCTCAATGATAGTTGGCTACGTCACATACAGAATACAACCAGGTTAGAATCCTCAGTTATAGTTGGCTACAGCACATACAGAACACAACCAGGCTAGAATCCTCAGTGATAGTTGGCTACGGCACATACAGAACACAACCAGGTTATAATCCTCAGTGATAGTTGGCTACGGCACATACAGAACACAACCAGGTTATAATCCTTAGTGATGGTTGGCTACAGCACATACAGAACACAACCAGGTTAGAATCCTCAGTGATAGTTGGCTACGGCACATACAGAACACAACCAGGTTATAATCCTTAGTGATGGTTGGCTACAGCACATACAGAACATGAGCAGGCTTGAGTTAAAAATTCTCCGACCTGTCAAGTGTCTTTGAGAACACACAGACAGAGCCAGTCTCTCCAAGGGCAACAGTGTGTCTCTCAGAGCAGAGAGAGGGTGGAGGTGAACTTCAGGCCCCGGCAGGAGAGGGCTGTCGGGGGAATAAGAGGACTTGCATGGAGGCCTCACATCAAGGGCACATTCATTTCTCCTCTCTTTCCTCTTTTTCTTCCAGAAACTCCAACAGCGGAAGGATGGAGACGCTTATTGACTTCACAGTACCTCAGACATGGAACTCACCAGGAACTGGCTTTCGGAGCTTTCGCCCCGGAAGATTTTGGGTCAGCCCCGAATCGTTTGCGCTTGTAGTCAACTGTCAACTGAATGCGGCACTTAGTTCATAGAGCTGTGGTTACATGAAACTCCCGAAGTTATCCAAACGTTATAATCAGGGGTGTAGTGCTGAGCGTGGTCCGCCACTTCTCAGAATGGTGCCATGTCTTGCAAGATCACTTAATGATTAGTTAGTGTTGTACATAACAAACACAATATAATAGCATGATAATGTCAGTATACTGTTATTCCAAAAACACCAGGTAATTTCTTATGACGATTGTGCTGAAGTGTTTAACTCCATCTGCTCTGAAATGTGATTAGTTCAGCCGGTTAGCCACCCTGACATCGTTCAATAAGGTCTAAATACATATTCCCATGAAACTGATTGAGATCAAATGGTTTGCATGCATGCAGCATGGACGTTTCACCTGTAAAACGTGAAGAATTCACGATTGACAGTGATGATGGCCTAATTGATAATAAGGTTGGCCTAATTTGGTGTTTTAGGATTTAAAAAATATAACGTTTTTCTTTAGCCACTTACAGTACAGTATGTGTAGGCAATCATGTAATTTGGATGATGCATTCTATGTACAGTATGTAACAGTTGTTAAAATATGTCATGGATTTCACCAGGTTCATATATTATGCACGCTGGGAATAGGGGAGCTTGTACTTGCGTTTTGCCCTGCGTGCTCCTGCACAAATAATTCTGATGCACTGAGAGGTAGGCAAACTTTTTCTGTCTTCTGTCTTTTTCTGTCTTTTTTCTGTCTGACCCTTTTTTTCAATTTTCGCCTAAAATAACCTACCCAAATCTAACTGCCTGTAGCTCAGGACTTGAAGCAAGGATATGCATATTCCTGATACCATTTGATACCATACATTTTCAAGTTCATAATTGTGCACTCTCCTAAAACAATAGCATGGTATTATTTCACTGTAATAGCTACTATAAATTGGACAGTGCAGTTAGATTAACAAGAATTTAAGTTTTCTGTCCATATCAGATATTTTTATGTCCTGGGATTTTTTTTTGTTACTTACAACTTCATGCTAATCACAGTAGCCTACGTTAGCTCAACCGTCCTGTGGGGGGGACACCGATCCCGTAGTGGTTTTTAAGCACAAAGTCATGACACCCAGTGTTTTGTTCATAAGTAATGTTGTATATTTAGAGTTTACGCAATTGTAATTGTACTTTTTAGGATGATATAACCATTCTGAATTCAACATGTGGTTACTAGCCAGCTAAGGTATTGCATGTGCGAACGATGGCTATCTCCTCGACTGATCCCAGTCCTTTGCATTCTGCATCTATGTTGTAGAAAGAGGGGACAATCGGCAGAACATAATTGTTCTGTACAAATGTTTTGTCTTTTCTTTTGGATGCAGAGCGAGAATTCTGATTCATTAAAACAAATTGATCTCCGAAGTCCACGTCTATAGTCTCAATCAATCACACACACCGCAGAGCTACATCTGTGCAGTACAGCACCGGTTACATGTATATTCTAAAATCATTTCATACAATAGGCTTCATGTCAGTACCAACATTCATTCAGAAATGATGGCTTGATAATATAAGGGCATAAAAAAGCCTTTTAGGGAATTGTATGTGCTGTTTTATTGTTTTGCTACTTTTTCTGCTACTTTGAAAACCCACTTTTTCCATAGTAATTTGACATATGTTTTTATTGTTTAAAAATGTCATAAGGTCTACATCGTTTCAATAACAATATACTGTAGCTGAACCCACTATTGGCTTCATTGATTTACTGAATTTATTCTCGTAATTGTAGGCTAGGCTACTTGCTGATAGTGTCACACCCTGATCTGTTTCACCTTTGTCTTTGTGATTGTCTCCACCCCACTCCAGGTGTCGCCCATCTCCCCTATTATCACCTGTGTATTTATACCCGTGATCTCTGTTTGTCTGTTGTCGCTTTGTCTTGTTTTGTTTTGTCAAGCCAACCAGCATTTTTGTTCTCAGCTCCTGTTTTTCCCAGTCTCTCTTTTTCTCGCCCTCCTGATTTTGACCATTGCTTGTCCTGACTCTGAAGCCGCCTTCCTGACCACTCTGCCTGCCCCTGACCCTGAGCCTGCCTGCCGACCTGTACCTTTGCCCACCTCTGGATTGTTTGACCTCTGCCTACCCTGACCCTACCTGCCGTCCGGTACCGTTGCCCCACCTCAGGTTTACTAACCCCTGCCTGCCTTGACCTGTCCATTGCCTGACCCTGTTGGAATATTAAACCATTGTCAATTCGACGTGTCTGCATCTGGGTCTTAACTTGATTCCTGATAGATAGACTATTTTAAATATTATTGTAAAAGTAGGTCTAGCTACACAATAACCTCATATGCAGTTATTGACCGCAATCAATTAAATGAATAATAACAAGTATTGATTCATTAATTTGGCCTTCGGGAGAGTAGGAGAGCGGAATGGAAGAAAACAGAGCGTTGCAGGAAGCTGTGCTGGAAGTGCTGCAGATAAATAGAAATAAATGTGACAACTTTTAGAATTACTCCTGTTTCTATAAATAAATGAAATCATTGAAAATACTACACCAGCATAATTTAGCCACAGAGGATCAACAGCTTTAAAAAAAAATTGCTGTAGATTGTGTTTTGTCACATCCTGAGCGCATAGGCCTAGTTAGTCTACTGTCGGGAATCCCGCAATTAGGCAGCCAGTGCAGCAAATATAAACGGCTGATTGTTGAGTTGTGGTTGTCAATGAACAGCAGCCAGCAGCTAGAAGGTATTTTGCAATATTTCAAAATACAATTGTGTGAAAAATCTATTATGAATAGGTGAGTACTAATGGTAAGTTGGTGGACTATAATTTCCTACTCATGCTGTAGGCCAAACATCTATGTATCCACTCTTTTCATTGGCCTTTGCTAATGGTTGCATTTATGACATGGGTTGTTTGTTTTATTGATCTCATTTACATTTACATTACATTCAGTATGTAAACATCAGAGTAGCTTGTCATTTTTATCAATTGTGTGGTATAAAAAAATATTATTGTAATGTCTCTAAAAGGACAAGGAATTGCCGGAAATTATTTTAGAAAATGCCTTTTTTTCTGGGACCGACAAACCCTTCAGCCCATGGTCTTCAGGACTGTTATGAAACTCTGGTGATGGCCCTGCCTCAGAACCTCCCACCTAACCAAAGTAATAGAACTGTCCAGAAAGGGTCAAAGAGACTATATTTCATTGTTATAGGTAGGCAGGGGAGGAATCTCACAATAATGTATTGTTAAAGGACCATCAATTACCATATGATCAAGACATTGTTTGATCTATATGATTTGAAGTTTAAATCGTGGTCGTTGCTGCATCACCCCTATGTCAATATCAATCGTCTTAGATGAGAGTTAATGAGAATAAAGAAAAAACGGATTATTTCTCAAAACAAGACAATACTTCATTACATATACTGTAGGTCAGGAAAATCAATTTCCCATTGAGCAAAACAAAGCTGATGGCTGACCCCTTCTCAGCTGTAAGTGTCAATTCAATGCCCTGTTTTTCCCTTTCATGCATGACCACAGCAATGATTTTTTTATTCATTTTTGGGATTTTGAGAAGCTAGAAGGTCAGAGCAGCATTTTGTGTGAAATGCAATGCTCCGATTACATCACTTGTTGACTGCTGTATTCACATCTCCTTCACGGAACACTTGCCATCCAGGCAAAAAAAGCATGCAGATTGTTGTGAGAGTGAATGGCAATTTGAATACTCATCACAATCATACAATACAAGAAGCCTTGGTGTGATAATCACAGAAAAGCTTTTTACCATCGCCAATGTTCCTCGATGCCTTACAAACAACAGAAAAGTTTAATGAGGCAGTAACACCTGCACATCTAGATCAAAGAGATGAGCACTGCATGGAGTAGAGGCCTTTCTGACTACCTCCTCCTCACCCTCGCTTAAATTTGATTTAACCTGTTATGGCTGCAGGCTGAATATTGAAAAAACTGGAAAATGTGTGCACATTTTCAAACGGCCTCCTAAGAAACTTTTTATTTTCCAATATGCATATATTTACTACTGTTGGATAGATAACAGTCTGTAGTTTCTAAAAAGGTTTGAATTGTTTCTCTAAGTCGAACAGAAATATTTTTACAGCCATTTTCCCAGCCGAATTGAGTTTTCCAAAATGCGATGTGTCTCTTTAAGACCTTCTCTATAAAAGGCTCTTTGACTTAGGACCATAGGGACACGTCACAGGCGTTCGTCAGACTGTAATGCGGAAGTGAGAATTGAAAGGAGTCGAATATCTCGTCCATGGACTGAATAACACACCTTCTTGTGAGACCTGCGCAGTTAAAAAAAAATTCCGGGCGCGAAGGATAATTTGTTCTCGGCTTCTGGAACAAGGTAGATAACGTTGAATATGATGCCTGACTACGATATTATTTGATACATGTCACAAAATCATCCTAAAGTATGTTTTTTCAATATACTTTAATTATATTATTGCAATTTATTCTGGACTTTAGATGTGAAACGACGGAAGAATTTTTTGAAGAAACGCTTTCTAGCGCCGCAATGCTATCGTGCCTGCTAACCAAAGAGGGAAATAATTCGTTCTGGAACCCAACTAAAGACTCTACTGGACATTGGACCCCGTTACAACATTCTGATGGAATATCAAGAAAGATAAGACCCAATTTGGGATGCTTTTTCATATATATGTCGAACTGTTGAATGCTAACTCTGCTAACTGTGCTAGGCTAGCGCTTGACTAGAATCAATGCTGCCTTATGCTAGCTTATGTTGTTAGCTAATATAACGATATATTGTGTTTTCGCTGTAAAACACTTCAAAAATCGGAAATGTTGGCTTTATTCACACGATATCTGTCTTTCATTAGTTATCCACCATATGTTTTTCTGAAATGTTTTATGAGGTGTAATTAGTAGCCGACGTTGGTGTATGTATTTTCTCTGGCTACTCCCGGCTGGATTCAGACTCTAGCTATGTATTAGCATTTTTGGGTAGCATCAATGTAAAACTGATTTATAGCTAAAATATGCACTTTTTATGAACAAAACATAGATTTATTGTGTAACATGTTATATGACTGTCATCTGAGGTAGTTTTTTCTGGGCTCTTTAGGTTGGTTTTAGTTTATTTCGGTTGGCTTGTGCATGCTACTTCAATCATAATTCATACTTCATAATCATAATTCATACGTGTCTGTCCACTTTTGTATTTGGTGGTGAGCTAACATAAATATGTGGTGTTTTCTCTGTAAAACATTTAAAAAATCGGACATGTTGGCTGGATTGACAAGATGTTTATCTTTCAAATGCTGTATTGGACTTGTTAATGTGTAAAAGTTAAATATTTTTAAAAAATAGATTTTGAATTTCGCGCCCTGCAGGGGTGTCATTTTCGGCCGAGTTCGGGCTTGCACCCCAAACAGGTTAAATTCTACTTCTGCTCCTCCAAACTGCTAAAATGAGGAACTCGACAATAAACATGGTCAAGGGGAAATGAAATAATCCAAAACAAACCGGCTAGGAAGACGACAAAGTCCCTGCTGTTGAGTCTGAACTCATCACAGTACAACATAATGATGGCGATGCTAACATGACGATGGAGATAATAACGTTAGCCTAGCTGAAACGGCTAGCATGGCTAACCCTGACTTGGAGTTTTCTGCCGGCTGACATTCCGGCAGCTATCAAGAAAAGGGTGGAGGATATGAAAACTCGATTTTACAATCTGGACTCATCCTTACAATCAGTCCAAACCTCCCTGGCTGACCACACAACACGCAATTATTGACCTGGAATGAAGCAGGTGACCAGGAGACCTGCATCAAATAAAATCAAATCAAATGTAATTTGTCACATACAAATAGGGTTACAGGGTCACACAAATAGTCACACAAATAGGGTTACTTAATGTTAGATCCCTCACTTCAAAGGCAGTCATAGTCAATTAACTAATCACTGATCATAATCTTGATGTGATTGGCCTGACTGAAACATGGCTTAAGCCTGATGAATTTACTGTGTTAAATGAGGCAACCATATCCCCCGTGCATCCCGCAAAGGCGGAGGTGTTGCTAACATTTACGATAGCAAATTTCAATTTACAAAAAAAAAAAAAATGGCGTTTTCGTTTTTTGAGCTTCTAGTCATGAAATCTATGCAGCCTACTCAATCACTTTTTATAGCTACTGTTTACAGGCCTCCTGGGCCATATACAGCGTTCCTCTCTGAGTTTCCTGAATTCCTATCAGACCTTGTAGTCATAGCAGATCATATTCTAATTTTTGGTGATTTTAATATTCACATGGAGAAGTCCACAGACCCACTCCAAAAGTCTTTCGGAGCCATCATCGACTCAGTGGGTTTTGTCCAACATGTCTCTGGACCTACTCACTGCCACAGTCATACTCTGGACCTAGTTTTGTCCCATGGAATAAATGTTGTAGATCTTAATGTTTTTCCACATAATCCTGGACTATCGGACCACCATTTTATTACGTTTGCAATCGCAACAAATAATCTGCTCAGACCCCAACCAAGGAGCATCAAAAGTCGTGCTATAAATTCTCAGACAACACAAAAATTCCTTGATGCCCTTCCAGACTCCTTCTGCCTACCCAAGGACGTCAGAGGACAAAAATCAGTTAACCACTTAACTGAGGAACTCAATTTAACCTTGCGCAATACCCTAGATGCAGTTGCACCCCTAAAAACGAAAAAAAATTGTCATAAGAAACTAGCTCCCTGGTATACAGAAAATACCCGAGCTTTGAAGCAAGCTTCCAGGAAATTGGAACGGAAATGGCGCCACACCAAACTGGAAGTCTTCCGACTAGCTTGGAAAGACAGTACCGTGCAGTACCGAAGAGCCCTCACTGCTGCTCGATCATTCTACTTTTCAAACTTAATCGAGGAAAATAAGAACAATCCAAAATTTCTTTTTGATACTGTTGCAAAGCTAACTAAAAAGCAGCATTCCCCAAGAGAGGATGGCTTTCACTTCAGCAGTAATAAATTCATGAACTTCTTTGAGGAAAAGATCATGACCATTAGAAAGCAAATTACGGACTCCTCTTTGAATCTGCGTGTTCCTCCAGGGCTTAGCTGTCCTGGATCTGCACAGCTCTGCGAGGGCCTGGGATCGGGAGAGACACTTAAGTGTTTCAGTACTATATCTCTTGACACAATGATGAAAATAATCATGGCCTCTAAACCTTCAAGCTGCATACTGGATCCTATTCCTACTAAACTGCTGAAGGAGCTGCTTCCTGTGCTTGGCCCTCCTATGTTGAACATAATAAACAGCTCTCTATCCACCGGATGTGTACCAAACCCACTAAAAGTGGCAGTGATAAAGCCTCTCTTGAAAAAGCCAAACCTTGACCCGGAAAATATAAAAAACTATCGGCCTATATCGAATCTTCCATTCCTCTCAAAAATGTTAGAAAAAGCTGTTGCGCAGCAACTCACTGCCTTTCTGAAGACAAACAATGTATACGAAATGCTTCAGTCTGGTTTTAGACCCCATCAGAGCACTGAGACTGCACTTGTGAAGGTGGTAAATGACCTTTTAATGGCGTCAGACCGTAGCTCTGCATCTGTCCTCGTGCTACTAGACCTTAGTGCTGCCTTTGACACCATCGATCACCACATTCTTTTGGAGAGACTGGAAACCCAAATTGGTCCACACGGACAAGTTCTGACCTGGTTTAGATCTTACCTGTCGGAAAGATATCAGTTTGTCTCTGTGAATGGTCTGTTCTCTGACAAATCAACTGTACATTTCGGTGTTCCTCAAGGTTCCGTTTTAGGACCACTATTGTTTTCACTATATATTTTACCTCTTGGGGATGTTATTCGAAAACATAATGTTAACTTTCACTGCTATGCGGATGACACACAGCTGTACATTTCAATGAAACATGGTGAAGCCCCAAAATTGCCCTCGCTAGAAGCCTGTGTTTCAGACATAAGGAAGTGGATGGCTGAAAACGTTCTACTTTTAAACTCGGACAAAACAGAGATGCTTGTTCTAGGTCCCAAGAAACAAAGAGATCTTCTGTTAAATCTGACAATTCATCTTGATGGTTGTAAAGTCGTCTCAAATAAAACTGTGAAGGACCTCGGCGTTACTCTTGACCCTGATCTCTCTTTTGACGAACATATCAAGACTGTTTCAAGGACAGCTTTTTTCCATCTACGTAACATTGCAAAAATCAGAAATTTTCTGTCCAAAAATGATGCGGAAAAATGTATCCATGCATTTGTTACTTCTAGGTTAGACTACTGCAATGCTCTACTTTCCGGCTACCCGGATAAAGCACTAAATAAACTTCAGTTAGTGCTAAATACGGCTGCTAGAATCCTGACTAGAACCAAGAAATTTGATCATATTACTCCAGTGCTAGCTTCCCTACACTGGCTTCCTGTTAAGGCAAGGGCTGATTTCAAGGTTTTACTGTTAACCTTTAAAGCGTTACATGGGCTTGCTCCTACCTATCTTTCCGAGTTGGTCCTGCCGTACATACCTACACGTGCGCTACGGTCACAAGACGCAGGCCTCCTAATTGTCCCTAGAATTTCTAAGCAAACAGTTGGAGGCAGGGCTTTCTCCTATAGATCTCCATTTTTATGGAACAGTCTGCCTACCCATGTGAGAGACGCAGACTCGGTCTCAACCTTTAAGTCTTTACTGAAGACTTATCTCTTCAGTAGGTCATATGATTGAGTGTAGTCTGGCCCAGGAGTGTGAAGGTGAACGGAAAGGCTCTGGAGCAACGAACCGCCCTTGCTGTCTCTGCCAGGCCGGTTCCCCTCTCTCCACTGGGATTCTCTGCCTCTAACCCTGTTACAGGGGCTGAGTCACTGGCTTGCTGGTGCTCTTTCATGCCGTCCCTAGGAGGGGTGCGTCACTTGAGTGGGTTGAGTTACTGATGTGATCTTCCTGTCTGGGTTGGCGCCCCCCCCTTGGTTTGTGCTGTGGTGGAGACCTTTGTGGGCTATACTCGGCCTTGTCTCAGGATTGTAAGTTGGTGGTTGAGGATATCCCTCTAGCGGTGCGGGGGCTGTGCTTTGGCAAAGTGGGTGGGGTTATATCCTTCCTGTTTGGCCCTGTCCGGGGGTTTCTTCGGATGGGGCCACAGTGTCTCCTGACCCCTCCTGTCTCAGCCTCCAGTATTTATGCTGCAGTAGTTTATGTGTCGGGGGGCTAGGGTCAGTTGGTTATACCTGGAGTACTTCTCCTGTCTTATCCAGTGTCCTGTGTGAATTTAAGTATGCTCTCTCTAATTCTCTCGTTCTCTCTTTCTCTCTGAGAACCTGAGCCCTAGGACCATACGTCAGGACTACCGGGCATGCTGACACCTTGCTGTCCCCAGTCCGCCTGGCCTTGCTGCTATTCCAGTTTCAACTGTTCTGCCTGCGGTTACGAAACCCCTACCTGTTCCAGACCTGCTGTTTTCAACTCTTAATGATCGGCTATGAAAAGCCAACTGAGATTTATTCCTGATTATTATTTGACCATGCTTGTCATTTATGAACATTTTGAAAATCTTGGCTCTCTCTAATTTTCTCCTTCTCTCTTTCTTTCTCTCGGAGGACCTGAGCCCTAGGACCATACGTCGGGACTACCGCCCGTGGTGACTCCTTGCTGTCCCCAGTCCGCCTGGCCTTGCTGCTATTCCAGTTTCAGCTGTTCTGCCTGCGGTTATGGAACCGCCACCTGTCCCAGACCTGTTGTTTTTCAACTCTTAATGATCAGCTATGAAAAGCCAACTGAAAATTATTCATGATTATTATTTGACCATGCTTGTCACTTATGAACATTTTTGAACATCTTGGCATAGTTCTGTTATAATCTCCACCCGGCACAGCCAGAAGAGGACTGGCCACCCCTCATAGCCTGGTTCCTCTCTAGGTTTCTTCCTAGGTTTTGGCCTTTCTAGGGAGTTTTTCCTAGCCACCGTGCTTCTACACCTGCATTACTAGCTGTTTGGGGTTTTAGGCTGGGTTTCTGTATAGCACTTCGAGATATTAGCTGATGTACGAAGGGCTATATAAAATAAAATTGATTGACATACACATGGTTAGCAGATATTAATGCAAGTGTAGCGAAATGCTTGTGCTTCTAGTTCCGACCATGCAGTAATATATAACAAGTAATCTAACAATTTCACAACAACTACCTTATACACACAAGTGTAAAGGAAGGAATAAGAATATGTACATAAAAATATACGGATGAGCGATGGCCGAACGGCATAGGCAAGATGCAGTAGATGGTAAAGAGTACAGTATATTCATATGAAATGAGTAATGTAGGGTATTTAAACATTATATAAAGTGGCAATGTTTAAAGTGGCTAGTGATACATTTATTACATCCAATTTTTAATTATTAAAGTGGCTAGAGATTTGAGTCAGTATGTTGGCAGCAGCCACTCAATGTTAGTGATGGCTGTTTAACAGTCTGATGGCTTTGAGATAGAAACTGTTTTTCAGTCTCTCGGCCCCTGCTTTGATGCACCTGTACTGACCTTGCCTTCCTGATGATAGCGGGGTGAACAGGCAGTGGCTCGGGTGGTTGTTGTCCTTGATGATCTTAATGGTCTTCCTGTGACATCGGGTGGTGTAGGTGTCCTGGAGGGCAGGTAGCTTGCCGCCGGTGATGCATTGTGCAGACCTCACTACCCTCTGGAGAGCCTTACGGTTGTGGCCGCAGCAGTTGACGTACCAGACGATGATACAGCCCGACAGGATGCTCTCGATTGTGCATCTGTAAAAGTTTGTGAGTGTTTTTGGTGACAAGCTGAATTTATTCAACCTCCTGAGGTTGAAGAGGCGCTGCTGCACCTTCTTCACCATACTGTCTGTGTGGGTGGACCATTTCAGTTTGTCCGTGTTGTGTACGCCAAGGAACTTAAAACGTTCCACCTTCTCCACTACTGTCCCATCGATGTGGATAGGGGGCTGCTCCCTCTGCTGTTTCCTGAAATCCATGATCATCTCCTTTGTTTTGTTGACATTGAGTGTGAGGTTATTTTCCTGACACCACACTCCGAGGGCCCTCCCCGCCTCCCCGCCTCCGTTGTTGGTAATCAAGCCTTCGTCTGCAAACTTGATGATTGAGTTGGAGGCGTGCATGGCCACGCAGTCATGGGTGAACAGGGAGTACAGGAGAGGGCTGAGAACGAACCCTTGTGGGGCCCCAGTGTTGAGGATCAGCGGGGTTATTTCCTACCCTCACCACCTGGGGGCGGTCCGTCAGGAAGTCCAGGACCCAGTTGCACAGGGCGGGGTCAAGACCCAGGGTCTCAAGTTTCATGATGAGTTTGGAGGGTACTATGGTGTTAAATGCTGAGCTGTAGTTGATGAACAGCATTCTTACATAGGTATTCCTCGTGTTAGGGCAGTGTGCAGTGTGATTGCGATTGCGTCATCTGTGGACCTATTGGGGCGGTAAGGAGGTGATATGGTCCTTGACTAGTCTCTCAAAGCACTTCATGATGACGGGAGTGAGTGCTACGGGGCGATAGTCATTTAGCTCAATTACCTTAGCTTTCTTGGGAACAGGAACAATGGTGACCCTCTTGAAGCATGTGGGAACAGTAGACTGGGATAAGGATTGATTAAATATGTCCGTACACACCAGCCAGCTAGTCTGCGCATGCTCTGAGGACCCTTTGCTATGAGACTTGAAATTGAGCTCAGGTACATCTTGTTTCCATTTATCATCCTTGAGATGTTTACACAAGTTGATTGAAGTCTACCTGTGGTAAATGCAATTGTTTGGACATGATTTGGAAAAGCACACACATGTCTATATAAGGTCCCAAAGTTGACAGTGCATATCAGAGCAAAAACCAAGCCATGAGGTAGAAGGAATTTTCCATAGAGCTTCGAGACAAGATTATGTTGAGGCAAAGATCTGGGGAAGGGTACCAAAACATTTTGGCAGCACTGAAGGTCCCCAAGAACACAGTGGCCTCCATCAATCTTAAATGGAAGGAGTTTGGAACCACCAAGACTCTTCCTAGAGCTGGCCGCCCAGCCAATCTGAGCAATCGGGGGAGAAGGGCCTTGGTCAGGGAAGTGACCAAGAACCTTATGGTCACTCTGACAGAGCTCCAGAGTTATTCTGTGGAGATGGGAGAACCTTCCAGAAGGACAACCATCTCTGCATCACTCCACCAATCAGGCCTTTATGGTAGAGTGTTCAGACGGAAGCCACTCCTCAGTAAAAGGCACATGACAGCCCACTTGGAGATTGCCAAAAGGCATCTAAAGGACTCAGACCATGAGAAACAATATTCTCTGGTCTGATGAAACCTAGATTGAACGTCACGTTTGGAGGAAACCTGGCACCATCCCCACGGTGAAGCATGGTGGTGGCAGAAACATGATGTGGGGATATTTTTCAGTGGCAGGGGCTAAGAGACTAGTCAAGATCGAGGGAAAGATGAACGGAGCAAAGTACAGAGAGATCCTTGATGAAAACCTGCTCTAGAGCACTCAGGGCCTCAGACTGGTGCAACGACCCTAAGCACACAGCCAAGACAACGCAGGAGTAGCTTCGGAACAAGTCTCTGAATGTCCTTGAGTGGCCCAGCCAGAGCCCAGACTTGAGCCCGATCGAACATCTCTAGAGAGACCTGAAAAAAGCTGTGCAGTGACGCTCCCCATCCAACCCAACAGAGCTTGAGAGGATCTTCAAAGAATGGGCGAAACTCCCCAAAAACAGGGGTGCCAAGCTTGTAGCGTCATACCCAAGAATACTTGAGGCTGTAATTACTGCCAAAGGTGCTTCAACCAACTTTATTTTTAATACATTTGCAAAAATGTATAAAAAACTGTTTGTGCTTTGTCATTTATGGTATTGCTGAGAATTTTTTCAACACCTCTGGGATGAATTGGAATGCCGAACATCAGTGCCCGACCTCACTAATTGTTTAGTGGCTGAAAGGAAGTCCCCGCAGAAATGTTCCAAAATCTAGTGGTAAGCCTTCCCAGAAGTGTGGAGGCTGTTATAGTAGCAAAGGGGGGACCAACTCCATATTAATGCCCATGATTTTGGAATGAGATGTTTGATGAGCAGGTGTCCACATACTTTTGGTCATGTAGTGAATTTAAACCATATGCGACCCTAATGGTAGCTATGTCATAGGCCATATTATATCATCACATGTAACATTTTAAATCTTTGTGCACCGAATTTCAATGAATGTTTTCAATCTCTTACCAGACTCACCAACCACACATTCTAGGTGTTGATTTTAACTGCGTATTGGAACCTTGTATGGATAGGCTTTCCACTCCAATTAACTCCATTGAACAATTAAAGTAGATACATTAATCTTGTTGATATTTGGATATTACACAATTTAACAGATAAGGATTGCTCTTTCTTCTCACATGTGCTTAACAAATACGAAAGAATTGACTTTGCTAAGACAGAGCCTCAATTCAACTGGCGATTTAATCCAACATTAGTCAATGATGAACAATTTCGCCAACAAAACAGCCAATTTAATTACGGACTATATGTCCCAGAATGATAGTGCTGATACATCCGAATCCACTTTGTGGGAGGCCTTTAAGGCTGTGTGTTATGCGTGGGAATAATATCATATGGGGCTACCATGAAAAAACTTAGGCAGAGAAGATTATTAGAAATCGAGGCACAGCTCCCGGTGCTTGAGAGAGATTATATGGAGGCTTCTTTATCTTCCAACTCGAATGAATACAATAATATTCTTTATAACGATGTAAACACAACGCTATTACAGATTAAACAAAAACATTTTGAGTTTGGTGACAAGCCGGATAAACTACTGGAGCGCCAGCTGAGAGATTGTTGTGTGTGTGTTGGTGTTAAAGAGATACAGGCCAATGGAGCGATTCATAACATTAAATCTAGCACAGGAACTGTTACTAAGGACCCAAACGAAATTAATGAATGTTCAAAAAGTTTTATCAAGAAGACGTTAACACACCAAGGACCACTGTAGCTGCTGAACAAATTTCTGATTTCCTCCATCCTCTTTCCCTACCAAAATGATGAGTCCGCTCAAAAGGAATGAAATGCTTTAGAAGAAGTTGCCTCTGTAGTATGTTCCTTCCCTAACCGGAAAGCGGCTGGCCCTGACTGCTTTGGTACAGACTTTCACAAAGCACATTCAGAAACGGTTACTCCCCGTATGTTGAGGATGTTTAAACATTCTATTGCAACTCTCAGACTCTGAGAGTCTTTACACTGAACCAATATCTCCATAATATTGAAGAAAGTTAAAGATGAAACAGATGCATCCTCCCATCGTCTGTGCTTTAGCCCTCATCGGATGCGATCTCACAGCGTTAATTAAAATACTAAATAACTGCATTTTGACAATAATTAATCATGATCAAACTGGTTTCATCCCAGGCTGATTTTCCTTTTCCAATGTTAGGCAACTGATGCAAATCATGTATTCCAAACATGAAAAAGATTCCAAAATGTGCATTATACCTTAACTTGAAACCTTTCAAATCAAATCAAATTGTATTTGTCACATTCCCGGGAATACAACACCTTACAGTGAAATGCTTACTTACAAGCCCTTAACCAACAACGCAGTGTTAAGAAAATACCTAAAAAAAAAAGGTAAGAGATAAGAACAACAAATAATGAAGTGGAATGGAATTCTGACAGTAATGAAGGAGTTTGGTTTAGGGAAGAGATTTACATTTAAATAATTTAGCAGACACTCTTATCCAAAGTGACTTACAGGAACAATTAGGGATAAGTGCCTTGCTCAAGGGGGCACAGCCAGATTTGTTTTTATCTAGTCGGCTCAGGGATTTGAACCAGTGAACTTTCCATTACTAGCCAAATACTTTTAACCGCTTCAGTTCTCACTAATTAAGCCAGGTCGCAGTTGTAAATGAGAACTTGTTCTCAACTGGCTTACCTGGTAAAATAAAGGTGAAGATGAAAAAAATAATGGTACTGAACAAAAATATAAACGTAGCATATAAAGTTTCATGATTCATGATCTGAAATAAAAGATCCCAGAAATGTTCCATATGCACAAAAAGCTTATTTCTCTTCAATTTTGTGCATAAATTTGTTTACATCCCTATTAGTGAGCATTGCCAAGATAATCCATCCACCTGACAGGTGTGGTGTATCAAGAAGTTGATTAAAAATCATGACATTTATGCAGGTGCTGGGGACAACAAAAGGCCACTCTAAAATGGGCAGTTTTGTCACACAACACAATGCCAATAACGTCTCAAGTTTTGAGAGAGCGTGCAATTGGCATGCTGACTGCAGGAATGTCCACCCGAGCTGTTGCCAGAGAATTAAAAATTAATTTCTCTACCATAAGCCACCTCCAACGTCATTTCTGAGAATTAGGCAGTACATCCAACCGGCCTCACAACCGCAGACCACATATAACCACGCCAAATCAGGCTTCTTCTCCTGCGGGATCGTCTGAGACCAGCCACCCAGACAGCTGATGAAACAGAGGAGTAATTCTGTCTGTAATGAAGCCCTTTTGTAGGGAAAAACAAAATCTGATTGGCTGGGCCTAGCTCCCCAACCCCCCTTTTCACTTCAACATTCCTGCTGCCAAGGGTGCCCCTTGAGCCCATTGTTACAGTATTGTCCATTGCTATGGAACCCTTAGCTATTAGTATCAGCAACCATCCTGTCATTGCCGTGCTAAACATGGGAAAGGTTGACCGCTGCATCTCACTCTATGAAGTGACCTTAAACCAAAACATCCTTAGGAATATACCTTTTAGAATCACAAAAGAAAAAATCTAATATTTTTTTTTTTTTTAAGTACACCTCATCTCTAAAAAACACAATCAAGCCCAAAGACCTAGGGGGCCTGAGCCTGCCATATTTTCAGCATTACTACTGGACAGCAAATGCTAAAGCATTGGTTTACTGGCAGGAGGCATAACCTGGTGTGGGGAATTCCTTTACCCTTTCATGTCTTGCTATTGAGTAAGACATTCACATTACCTCTCTTCCCACACTCTTTCTCTCATCAACCAAATTATGGTTAATGAGAACACTGTATGTGACAAACTGATGGTGTTAAATGACTAAATGATTTGGGTTATTATCAAAATAATTGTTTTCCATTGGCGGAATATCTCCTACAGTTCCTCAGTTCATGCACCTTAGATGAACTGTACAGTACAGTACGTGACAACCTACCTGAGTTAAATGTGAGGTAAAAGTAATATAAAGAACACATTGCACCAATCACTCAACAATGGTGTATGTGATTAGAGTGTTATATTAAGTGCATGTGCAAAATGGGAAGTATGAGATCCAGAAAGGCTGTTTAAACACCCAACCACCTCTTTAGTGCTAAAGTACTCAGCCCAAAGTGCAGTTATCGTCTGCCTTTGTAATGGGTTAGGACTTTCAAAATTCTGTTTATCCTATTAGAAATACAGGGAATACATTTCATAATTTTTTGACACAAACACTTTAGAAGTGTGACCTGAAAGAGTGGTGATGACATGAAGTGTTGACAGACTTAAAGAAAACATCAAGGTTATAAAAAAAACTCCAAATAAACAGTGGAGAAGAGTGGACAGCTCACAAGGTAAATATAGACACAGGTCGTTTTAGAAATGTCACACTCAATGCTGGCATTGTGCGTGTCTCAAAACGCTGAAGCATTCAAAAGTATATTATAGATCCCACAGGTGATGATTGAAGTCTTCCGAATCACACCAATCTCTGCCTATCTATCTTCACTGGCACTAACTGTGTCTGAAATGGACATGAATAGAGTAGACCTGTCTCTCCATCTGTCTTGGAGGACCTGTCCTCCCTATCTGATTACCATTTTGAGCAGAAACTCAGGGCACTCTCTCTCAAAGAGGTTCGTCCAGTCTGCCTGGCCAGATAAGAGGCGTCCAGGTCAGAGGAAACCTGGAGACAAAGCCTCTCAATTTTGTGATGCCAAGTCTAGAGAGAGTCTATAGAGACACCCACCCACACACACCCACACATACGTATGAGCACACATTTTCTTTCTATTATACCTGCTGTTCTTTAGAGAGTGGAGCCCGGGGCATCATCTTTGTGTCTTGGTGGGGTTTGTTTTTTCCTCTCTCCATGTCTCTCTTTTTAAAGTTACTGGTTTATCCACTCACATGCCAGTTGAGCTTGTGACTGCAGAAGCACAAGAAATGTCAAATAGGCAGCAACGCCGAGCCTCTGTCGACTCTTGCTTCCACCCTGAAGTAGGCTGGACAATAACGTCAATGGTGCCACAGTGCTCAATATAACTAATAGGAGCTGGCATGGTGAAAAATGCTCTAAAACAAGGCCTGTTTTTTTTTTTACTTCAAAACTACGGCAAGCAGCTGGGACATATGGTAATATTATGAAACTGGGCTCCATGGCAGATGTAATTAATTTGTTTTTATCCGAAAGAAAGCGTTGTTAAAAATGTAATGTGTCCAGAGATAAAAAAAAGATAGTACCTTTCAACCGATGCGAGCGCCAGGCCAGGCTCTGGGACAAATTAGCTCGGCAGCATTTGGCGGACGTATCTCAATCACCGTAGAATGTCAGCATTCGCTTTTAATAACGCACTCTTTTTAAATTGGTCAAATGTGTTGGAGCCTGATAAAGCTGATTGTTTCCCTTAATAGACCCTCATGGGCTGTGCGAAGAATGTGAACCCATTTGGGTATACCCAGAAGGTTCCAGGAATCAATTTGAACGTAATATCTTAGGGCAGCAGTTCAAATGACCATATTCTTGCTGGCTTTAAATGACATGTGATTTTCAAGGGCTTAGATAATGGATATACTGTAGATGTTTCTGCTTAAAATGGAATTCTGCCGATAATAGTTATTGTTATACTGTTACATTTTTCATGGAATGGGGCAACATTGACCTTTTGTGAAGACAACAAAATAAACAGTTGAATTGGTGCAGATAAACTAGACAGTGAAATAGCATTTTCCGTGTAGTTTACTTTCGAAAGAAGACATTCTCTCCCCACAGCACAGTAAACCCATGCTTGTCCCAACACACCAACTCAATATGCACAGTGCATCACGCTTTAATGCCCCTTACCTCTCCCTGAATATGCAGCAGCCAAGCAAACAGTGTCATTCCTCATTTTAATACCTGGCTTAAATTACAGGACGTTCCATTGTGTTTTTTACTGGGGCTTTTATGGATATGTTCAATTCATGTTGTCACCTTGAATAATCCTGATGCCCTCCGAGACTCAATGTGTACCCAGCACAATCAGCGGCCTAGTTTCCTCTGAAATTGTACATCATGGTAGAGTAAGAGAAAGGTATGAGTTCTGGGAGGTTTTCAGGAGTTTCATCTATCTTGAACATATGGTTAGGCCATGGAGACCTTTTCCTTGTACGCTAGCTCGAACTAAATGGGCAACCTGTTGCAGGAGCTAAGGTAGTAAATGATTCCATTGTCTAGTGGTCTATGTAACCTTTTCAGCTGCAAAAACAGTGCTGTCACCATCACTACATCCCACACCAACAGCCCGTCCAATAGAATAATACAGTAATTAATAGTTCTGACAATATTGGATCTCACGTCAGCCAGTAAGATGGGCTTTTTGAGGCTCATCTCTAGCCTCTGAGAAAAAAAATGATTTGCATTCATTATTGAGCAGGGTATTCGTATTCACTGCAAACGTCATTTGGCTCCATTCAATTCCGAATAGATTGAAACAGAGAAATGGATTTGATTGATAGATTTTTTTTAATGCAAATCCTTTACAAAGCCAAATGGAGCTGGACCCTTCCGTGAATACTTTCCGAGGAACATACTACGTACATTCAACCTGTCATGCCTACTCTGAAACGGAGTAGCACTATTCACTGACCACGACTTCCTGTAAGATAGCGAGACTGGAATATTTCCGTAATGATAAATATTCAAGTAACATAGATCATTTTGCCCTGAAGGCCAGTTCAAGGAATATGCCAAAAGATATTCTGTGACACTATTTTGAAAGTTCTATATCTTGAAATCGTGATTTCTGTCATTTTGGGACTGTATCAACAGTGGACTAATGAAACAAATACCAAAATATTTTTTGGAGTGGAATTTACCTTTCCTTCAGAAGCCAAACCACAGACTGTTCTCTAATCGTTATTCTTAAGCTTCCAGAATATACATTGGCTTCATGTAAAAACATAAATGTCACCAAACAGTATTCTTAGTTTTGGTGCAAACTCAATTTTCATAAAAAATAAGTAGCCGTTGCTTACAGGTTCTAGAAATACATATGCTGGTATATACAGTATAGGTCAGGCTTTGTTCACTGAGGTCTGTGGTGTCTGCTAAGAGTGGTGACGAAGACAAAGTCTGAATAAGAATAGAGGAAGGTTTGATAAGACCAGCCGAAGTCAGAACCATTGTGACACCCAGACCCAGACTCGGACATTGAGATATTGATTAAAGGTTATAAAAGCAGCTGACATTTGAATTTAATTTAGCCTGTATTTTCTTCTCAGAGAGCTGTTGAGAATAAGCAGGTGATTTGGCAGTTTGTGACATTTGTTAAGTCAACTTCCCCTTTCATGTGGCTTCGCTCGGAATCTTAAACGCTCAGGCATAATTTTTTTGTGGTCCAGGGTCCAAGGTGCAATGAGACTTAAGCTCTCCCCTGGGCTGAGTACAGAGGCTGATTTGGAAATGAATAGAGCCAGCACTTTTTCTCTGTTAATATCAGTCTCTGGGCTCCATTGTTGATTACAATGGAGGTCAATGCAAGGGCAAAGGGGTGAGAACTTTTAATGAATTCCCAACTAGATTGGTCTATTTCATTACTTCAAGCCCACTGCTCACATTTTGAAGGAATTTTGTGGAAGGTTGAATCTTTCCAGTTATTACTCGAATTATGAATAAAACCGGTTTAAAAAAACACGCCTGTGTATTGGCTATCATCTCACATTAAGCATGTTTTTTTGTTCAACATAAATGTTTATAATATTGGATTTCTGCACTGTAGTCCAAAGCAACACTGGAAATACTTTACTTTCGACTGAGCTTAATTTAGCGAGTCATTGGCGTGTGATTTCGTATTGATGCAGCCGAAACGAAACATAAAACTTCATTTGCTAAAGAGCATGCTGCATATGCATCGGAACGACGCACTTGTCTCACTTCTGATTGTCAGCTCACGCAGAAAAACGACTGGAATTAAACCATAGATTTTAGAATCCCTAGTTCCCTGCTCTACACTTGTGCAAAAAAAATTACCAGCAGACAATGTTTAAAGGCTATGAGTGTCTGTGAGTATCCCCTTTCCCTACAGTGAGTAGAAGATCAAGGCATCCTTTTCCCCTGCAGAGAAGACCAGTGTGTGTGTGTGTGTGTGTGTGTGTGTGTGTGTGTGTGTGTTTGTGTGTGTTTGTGTGTGTGTGTGTGTGTGTGTGTGTGTGTGTGTGTGTGTGTGTGTGTGTGTGTGTGTGTGTGTGTGTGTGTGTGTGTGTGTGTGTGTGTTTGTGTGTGTGTGTGTGTGTGTGTGTGTGTGTGTGTGTGTGTGTGTGCGTGCGTGCGTGCGTGCGTGCGTGCGTGTGTGTGCGTGCGTGGTGTGTTGAAATCCAACTACTACTTTTTGTCCCCACCAGGAAGTGTGTCCAGGGGCTACAGACAGTCAGTACAGAGACAGAGACGAGTGTGGGTGAGACGTGTGGAGATGTGGAGGCAGAAGTCATTACAAGTGACCTTGGCTAGGCGCCATTTAATATCGCCCACCAGCCGGCTCTCTCTCTGTCGAGACGTCTGGTTTCACAGCCCCTCAGAATGGGACACCGGTTTTTATTGGCTGATCTCCCAGTCCATCACCATCTAGCACCTACCGCTCTTTGTGGATTTCAAATGGAGAGCTCGTAAGAAATGGGCTAAACAAGGAAGTGAATTCGGGAAATTGAAAGTATGCATCTAAGACATTTTTTCACATATAAACTTTATATGCCGAACTCAGAGTCAAATGGGCATTTAGTTTGATTGCTGATTTTCTGCATATTTTTAAGTCCCATCTTATACAGCTGTAGCAGGCTCGCTCCCGCTTCCGCCTCAATTTTAACCACACCCCTTTCATGTCCCAATTTGTTGCACAGTGTTATACCAGGCCCTATGCACCACCAATTCGAGCCTGGGGACGATGTTAGGCACCATTGGTCTGTGGGCCGGAGTGCGCGAGCACAAACAACCTGCAATTAAATGAATGGGTGATAGAACACCCCCATGTCACATACATGTAAAGTACCTCATAGTCTCACACCTACAATGTGGCTCACACCATTAGTGGCTAGAGGGGATACTGTGGTTGGAGTACAAGGAGTTGATTGGCAGGCCTATAAAGGAAGTTAAAAGGTTAGATGCAAGAACAACAACAACAGCAACAGAAATATCAGTGCCAGTTGTAAGGGAATGTCAGTAGGTTGAAAACTCCTTCCATTAAACTAGCTACATTCCTCTTAGTGTACGAGGTGTGATTCTCACCCCATAAAAAAAGAAAAAAAGAAAACGAAAATATCAGGCTGAGTAAGGATGCAGCTGCCATGATACTGCAGACAGCTGATCTCCTGGGCTACTGGAGTAAGTTGCTCTTCACATTTCAAGTCTGCACCGTGTAAACTGATAAACGCCGCCTGACATGAAAGGCAGGCCTAGGTATCAGGGAATCATGCGGCGAAAACAAAAGGCATCAGGAAATCCATCCAAGCACACGGCTGCATTGGTATGCATGGTTGCGCCGTAGCCCTGTTTCGGGGCTGCTGTCGGGAAAAATGTGTAGTGAGATAAACATGTTGTTCAGGTTGGATTAGACATCAAGGACCCTGTGTTGGTATTAGCAAGGGGCTGTGTAAGAGTTGGGCCCTGTGCTTCTATTCTCATCCATAATGAGTGTGTCCTTGGTGTGAACGCCTTGCCCATATTTAGTCATCGTTACAGCTCCACTGATCCCCCAAAGGCCCTGGGTTGACTGAGTGCTAATGAAAAAAGGGGATTTGTCTATGCGGAACCTTTACACACTCACAGATGCACTCCCAAACTCACCAGAATACGGACCCATGCATGCACTCACAGACGCAGCAACACACACACACACACACACACACACACACACACACACACACACACACACACACACACACACACACACACACACACACACACACACACACACACACACACACACACACACACGTACCCATTCTCTAAAATGTCCTCCAATGTCCTAATGAACCAATCACAATAGTCATCGTTATAAATGTCTGCTTTCAGGGAGCATTCTGCTATTTTGTGAATCTCTCATAACAATAACATGTATTACAGCAAGACATTAGAGCCTGTCGGTAAATGCTGGTATGTCAAATTAACTTTGTCATAACATTGTATTCACTCTTGTTAAAGACAGTCAACAGTTTTACCTCAGATGATTACAAAGCTTTAGAAATTGTAAGCTGGAAAGAGCTGATGCTTTTTCTGACGCGTTAAAAAGACTGCAGACAAGACCTCATCTCATTGCAGTTACAGCCTGAGCTAATATGATCAAGACCACAAACACACAATCTTTAATTGGAAATGACACCTAATTTAGCTTGATTTCTCCTCATCTGCCACTTAGTCTGGGAAGAGAGAGTGTCCGGTCGAGGCAGCAGTGTTGCTGGAGAGATTGCACGACTCCCACAGAACTCAGAATGGCCTCTTCACAGCTCATGATTACTAAGCATCTTCGGCATACTGGAAATGGAAGGGGGGGGGGGAGGGGCATGGGCTTCTGTCACAGTCTGTGGCTGTTCTCCACAGTGCCTGCTTGGTTGGTAAGAATAAAAACAAAATACTGCAGTATTGTTCTCTCTCTCTCTCTCTCTCCCTCTCTCCCTCTCTCTACCTCGCTCTCTCTCTACCTCTCTCTCTCTCTACCTCTCTCTCTCTCTACCTCTCTCTCTCTCTACCTCTCTCTCTCTCTACCTCTCTCTCTCTCTACCTCTCTCTCTCTCTACCTCTCTCTCTCTCTACCTCTCTCTCTCTCTACCTCTCTCTCTACCTCTCTCACTACTTCTCTCACTACCTCTCTCCCTCTCTCCCTCTCTCTCCCTCTCTCTCTCTCTACCTCTCTCTCTCTACCTCTCTCTCTCTACCTCTCTCTCTCTACCTCTCTCTTTACCTCTCTCACTACCTCTCTCACTACCTCTCTCTCTACCCCTCTCTCTCTACCCCTCTCTATCTACCCCTCTCTCTCTACCCCTCTCTCTCTCTCTCTCTATTCTGGCACCACAGCCCACAAATCTTTGGTTTATTTGACTACGAGGCACAATTAGGCTGCTTTCACACAGACACTGAGAACAGAGTGGGAACTAACTAGAGGAGGGCTCTGGAGGGCTCTTTTAGATGATGTGCAGCAGCGTGACTGCCCTATTTTCAATGACACAGTCACACCATGGCATGTTCATCTCACGAAACCATGCTTTGGAAAAGTAAAGCCCATGAAACAGGTAACAATACACACCGTAATCACAAGTACAGCACAGAGCTGGTTACACAGGCTGGGTTCATTGTGTCGTTTTCCATCGAATGAGAACAGAGTGAGAACAAGGATTGATGTTGAGTATTATACAGACTAGGGCTGTGGTGGTCACAACATTTTGTCAGCTGGTGATTGTCAAGCAAATAACTGTCGGTCTCACGGTAATTGGCCGTTAATTAACATAAACACGTTTAGAATCTCCTGGCTTCCACACATAGCCTACAAGCCACTGATGCAGACCTTTGGAACATTTACATTTAATTAAGAAGCCTAATAAATCCATGTAATATAGCCTACAACTTCACAATAAATATTTATTTTTATTTTTAAACAGGTCTAAAGAAGCATGATATGAAGAAAATGTAGTCTATTTCAGAAGAACAAAATAGCATACTCTGAGTTGTCCTTATGTTAGGTCCTGATCTGGTTTTCGCAAAGGGATACACTAGTTCTTTTAGCAGACAAGATTTTCTTAGAATTCCGTGGCATTATTTCATATTATTTTATAGTATGAAGAATACAATTGAACAAAGCTGAATAAAATATAAGTATTTTCTCCAAACGATTTGAGGAAGTGCGCACACGAGGCTATTCTGTGTTGAGCGGTTAACAAATAAATATGTACTCCTATATGCTTAATTTAGAGTTATTAATGTAACTTTAGTTGTTCTACAAACGTTGGGCTATATGTTTTGATTTGTAATACATTGTAAGGCTGCATGATGCAACTCTAATGATGATTTGGAAAAAGTCACTTGAAAGGCATAAGCTCAGATTAGTTTTTTTGCGCAGGCTGCTCAGTCTGTCAACCACAATATGACAAGCACTTGATAATGCTCTTTGTGGCCGTAATGCACCCTAAAAAAAATCCATGCCTTTTTCAGCTAGTGGTTATTGTGCCCTTGGCCCAGAGTACTGCGTTGTGCCCTTCTCCTGGAGTGCTGTGCTCTCCATCACGTGATCAGGTCTTTCTCACAGGCTACAAGTGAAGACAGACACATCGGAGACGCAACTGCGCGCATCCTTATCCAATTCCGAGGTGCATATTGAAGAACTGTCCACATTTACTTTTCATCAGCCAACAAGATGAGTAAGCCTAACAAACAACAAAAGCACCAGCCTATGTCAATCTACTATCCCCCATAGTACAAAAGTTGACCTATTCTATTCTGTGTAAGAAATACATTTCCCATACATAGTCTGGGACAGTTGTTGGATGCAATATATCCCAAATTCGTACAACCACTAGCATCCCCCAAAAAATGTTACACAATGTGGCTGATGCAACAGATCAGAACATTTAGCTTAAAATGTTGATAAACTGGCCTCCCGGGTGGCGCAGTGGTCCAGGGCACTGCATCGCAGTGCTAGCTGCGCCACCAGAGTCTCTGGGTTCGCGCGAGGTCCGTGGGGCGACGCACAATTGGCATAGCGCCGTCCGGGTTAGGGAGGGTTTGGCCGGTAGGGATATCCTTGTCTCATCGCGCTCCAGCGACTCCTGTGGCGGTCCGGGCACAGTGCGCGCTAACCAAGGGGGCCAGGTACACGGTGTTTCCTCCGACACATTGGTGCGGCTGGCTTCCGGGTTGGAGGCGCGCTGTGTTAAGAAGCAGTGCGGCTTGGTTGGGTTGTGCTTCGGAGGACGCATGGCTTTCGACCTTCGTCTCTCCCGAGCCCGTATGGGAGTTGTAGCGATGAGACAAGATAGTAATTACTAGCGATTGGATACCACGAAAATTGGGGAGAAAATGGGATAAAAATTAAAAAATAAAAATAAAAATAAAATAAAAAATGTTGATAAACTATTAGGCTATTTCTTCACATTATAAATGCAACAATGCGCACATGGCATTAGGCTATAAGCGCAAATGTTCCATTAGCGGGAAAACACCATTATCAAAATTGACCGCAAGTGTGATTACGCATGTAATGCTTTTATTATAAAGGTGCATGTTCATGTTGAAAGTTATCTTCCCCAAACATGAAACTCCATTTAGGCTCTTAAACCCTTGTAAGGCAGATTAATGTGCTTAATTTTAAGGAGTTATTTGGCCACTTTAGTTGTGATACAAACCTTATCAAAACATATAGGCCTATGGGCTAGGCTACATGAGGTGTGCGACTATGATTCGTAAAAGTTGCACAAAAAAATGTATCATATGCTGTGTAAAGTTCGTTCTCCCCCTTGTCTGAGGAGGAGCATGGATCGGACCAATATGCAGCGTAGGTTGAATCCATAGTGATTTATTTAAAGAAAGACGAACACGAAGCACACTTGATGAATTTACAAAACAACAAATGACGTAAACAGACCTGAACATGAGAACTTACAGACAACGAAGAACGCACGAACCTTAACAAACTAACAAACGAAACAGTCCCGTGTGGCACAAACACTGACACAGGAACAATCACCCACAAACAAACAGCGTGAACAGCCTACCTAAATATGGTTCTCAATCAGAGGAAAACACCTGCCCCTGATTGAGAACCATATCAGGCTAATTGAAAATAACCCAACATAGAAACACATAACATAGAATGCCCACCCAGCTCACGTCCTGACCATACCAAACAAAGACAAAATAAAGGAAATAAGGTCAGGAACGTGACATGGGCATAATACAAGTGATAGGCTAATTGTCACCCATCAGACTATTCTTGATTTAATCTTGTCTTTACATATACTAAATAATATATTTGTGAAATCTGTTTTGATTTAGAATGGACCATTATCGTGCACCTGTCTCGAAACAAGGGTAACGGGGAAAAAATACATGTCATCTATGCACTTAAACAGCGAAAGGAGAACCCTTTTCCCGTGGTTCATTTTCATGGGAGGCTATACTCCTGTTGTAAAGATAAACAATGTGCGTAATATTAGGAAAGTTGAGAAATAAATATAGTAGCTCTAGCCTATAGAAAGCTAATGGGTTCCACTTCTTTTTAGTAGAGGCCATCACTCTGATTTCTCACGCAATTGCATAGCCTATGGAAATGTTGCGCAACATGAGCTCATGGGCTCCCAGGAAGTGTTTGATTAGATTTTTGAACAGATATTCCTTGATGTCAGAGTGATGAGACAATAGAGTGATGAGTACCAGGCTATTAGAAAGTTTGGTAGGCTACTAATGACCATCAGCAGTATCAGAGCTTGGAGAAGCATAATTACCGTGACCGAACAGTCTCGTGGAATTTGACTCCTTTCCTGACTCGTGACCGCCGGTGTTTCGGTGATACATGGGTGTCCTTCCATTTCACTAGATACCAATCTCTTCTGGTATCTCTACTAATATCACTCCAAAAATACACAAGGAACATGTTAGAAGCTATTTTTCCTAATCATTCTAAGGCATCTCTGTGTGTAAGCAACTAGCAAAGTGATCAATGGTGAACACAGCGTCGATGATGCTTTGTTTTGATCCTTGCTACAGCAACATTGCTGTTTTTGTTCTGGGTGTTGCTGTGCTGGCTGTCACAACTAACCATGATCCTCTCTGACAATACAAGGATCAGGCAACTCCCAGGCTAATGAGCAGTCGCCTCTTCAGCTTCAGCGCTGGGCCAGATGAATGTGAATGAGTGGAGAGGAGAGGATTTGAAAGGTCTCCCAGTCCCAATTAGAGCTGGGCAATATGGACAAAAATCCATATCGCAATAAATTGCCTGAATTGAAGCGATAACGATAAATAGAATGATAAGTTTATAACATTAAGGTGCACCAGTTTTTTGGTTATGATCATTTAAACTACTACTACTAGTATATCAAAATTATTTCATTTCAAGCGTCACGTTTCTCTAGTATAGGCTACTTATCGTAATGAACGGTATCAGCAGAATAACTATGATAAGTGATATGTATGGTCGGTGTCAATAATTTATCTAGTCTCAGTATACTATTGCAAAACATAGGGGAACATGGGTAGGATCATAGTACAGATAATAAGATATTGACATCAGGAGAACTCAAGAGCGGTTAGATGTTCTCTTCTCCTCTTCTACTCTTTTTCTCACCTGTCTCTCTCTATCTCTCGTGTCACACACACACACGAAAAATCCCTTCAGGATATGTATATTGACTAGCTGTAACCACTTCTCAAAAAGCAGCAGATTTCCATATATTCATGTGTATATTTGCCTTAGCTGTGTATCTCACATATCCATACATGAAACTCTAAACAGCATTCAGGCTGCGTCGCACCTCCAAGCCAAGTGACTAACAACTGAACAACATTTCATTATCTGTACAAGGCGAGGAAAAACTGATCCCATGTGAACTCTCTCTTCTCCTCGAGTATTAAAACCTCAAACTCTGACACTCATATCAAAAGAGAAGGACAGAATCTATGTCCCCCTTGTCATGATTCTCACAGGACATTGAAAAATGAAATGGTAAACGGAGTTTATGAAATGGTAAACGGAGTTAGAAATGAAAAGGGGTGGATACATTCCGTCTCTGCCTCCTTGCCAGGCATCCAGAGGTATTTAAAAAAGTGTACACCTCTCTGACCTTGAAAAATGTGAGGCGTGCTCAGTGCCGCGTTCACAGGCAGTGGAAATGCACCCGGGATAGCCGTTAGAAGTTGATGGAAAATATAATTTTTATGTTATGGACTGAATTTATAGGCACACTCTGCGGGGGATAGCTAGGACGTAGGTGCAGAGCAAGGCTTAGAGCATAGTTCATTACATTTCCTGGCAGAGGTCCTTTTTTAATAGCTATTACCATTCATTAACAAAAAATGTTGATTGTTAAAGGAAATAATCCCCTTCCTCATTGTCAGATTCAACCCTAGGGGTGGCCTTTATCAAGAGAGTTGTGTCTCTGAACACAGTAGGGGATTTTCTGCATTCTGGGTGTCTCACTCAAGTGAACAGATCTGATTGCATGTTGCAATTATTAATATTACTTAACTTTATTTAACTAGGCAAGTCAGTTAAGAACAAATTGTTATTTTCATTGAGAGCCTAGGAACAGTGGGTTAACTGCCTTGTTCAGGGCAGAATAACAGATTTTTACCTTGTCAGCTCGGGGATTCAATCTTGCAAACTTTCGGTTACCAGTCCAACGCTCTAACCACTAGGCTACCTGCCGCCCCAAATGAGGTACAGTACAGTGCCGTCACATAATATTCACACCCCTTGACTTTTCCAAATTTTGTTGTGTTACAGCTTGAATTTGGATTAGATTGAGATTTTGTGTCACTGATCTACACACAATATCCCATAATGGATATTATGTGTAATTATGTGTAATTATGTTTTTTTGAAATGTTGACAAATTAATTAAAAATTAAAAGCTGAAATGTGGTTATGGCAAGCCTAAATATGTTCAGAAGTAAAAATTTGCTTAACATGATTTTTGAATAACTACCTCATCTTGGCAGCCCACACATACAATTATCTGTAAGGTCCCTCAGTCGAGCAGTGAATTTCAAACACCGATTGAACCACAAAGACCAGGGAGGTTTTCCAATACCTTTCAAAGGGAATTTACTGGTAGATAAAAAAAGGGGAAAAAAGCAGACAGTAAATTTACCTTTGAGCATGATGAAGTTATTCATTACGCTTTGGATGGTGTATCAATACACCCAGTCACGACAAAGATAAGGGCATCCTTCCTAACTCAGTTGTCGGAAGGAAGGAAACTGCTCAGAGATTTCACCATGAGAGCAATGGTGACTTTAAAACAGTTACAGAATGTAATGACTGTGATGAGAGAACTATAGTTACTCCACAATACTAACCTAAGTGACAGAGTGAAAAGAAGGAAGCCTATACAAAATAAAAAATATTCCAAAACATGCATCCGGTTTGCAACAAGACACTAAAGTAATCCTGAAAAAAAAAACGTTTTTTAACCTTTTGTCTCTATTACAATGTGTCTCCCCCTCAGGTTACTGAAAATATTTGGCATGGGTCCTCAGATCTTCTAAAGGTTCTACAGCTGCACCATCGAGAGCATCCTGACGGGTTGCATCACTGCCTGGTACGGGCAACTGCTTGGCCTCCGACCGCAAGGCGCTACAGAGGGTAGTGCGAACAGCCCAGTACATCACTGTGGCCAAGCTTCCCGCCATCCAGGACCTCTATACCAGGCTGTGTCAGAGGAAGGCCCTAAAAATTGTCAAAGACTCCAGCCACCCTAGTCATAGACTGTTATCTCTGCTACCGCACGGCTAGCGGTACCGGAGCACCAAGTCTAGGTCCAAGAGGCTTCTAAACAACTTCTACCCCCAAGCCATAAAACTCCTGAACATCTAATCAAATGGCCACCCAGACTATTTGCCTTGCCCCCCCCTCTTTTACTCTGCTGCTACTCTCTGTTATTATCTTTGCATAGTCACTTTAATAACTCTACCTACATGTACATATTACCTGAATTACCTCGACTGACCGGTGCCCCCGCACATTGACTCTGTACCGTTACCCCCTGTATAAAGCCTTGCTATTGTTATTTTACTGCTGCTGTTTATTTATTTGTTACTTTTATTTCTATTGTTTTTAGGTATTTTTCTTAAAACTGCATTGTTGGTTAACGGCTTGTAAGCATTTCACTGTTGTATTTGGCGCATGTGACGAATAAAATTTGATTTGATTTATGTTTGGGGCAAATCAAATACACCACGTTACTGAGTACCAAACTACATTTTTTTCAAGCATAGTGCTGGCTGCATCATTTTATGGGTATGCTTGTAATCGTTAAGGACTGGGAAGTTTTTTAGGATGAAAAAGAATCGGAATGGAAATAAGCACAGGTGAAATCCTAGAGGAAAAACAGTTTCAGTCTGCTTTCCACCAGACACTGGGAGATGAATTCACCTTTCAGCAGGATAATAACCTAAAACACAAGGCCAAATCTACACTGTAGTTACTTACCAAGAAGACAGTTAATGTTCCTGAGTGGCCAAGTTACAGTTTTGACTTAAACTGGCTTAAAAATCTATGGCATGTCTTGAAAATAGTTGTCAATCCAGGTGTGAAAAACTCTTGGCGATTTACCCAGAAAGACTCACAGCTGTAATTGCTGCCAAAGGCGATTCTAACATGCCATGACTCAGGGGGTTGAATGCATGCATATCTAATCAAGATAGATTTGTGTTTTATTTTTCATTATTTAGTTTTTTTACAAATATTATCATTTTTCTTCCACTTTGACATTACAGAGTATTTTGTGTAGATCGCTGACAAAAAAAAAGTTCATTCCCTTTTAATCCCACTTTTTAACACAACAAAATGTGTAACTACTCTCTGATCCTACTGTATGTGGCTCAGTTTGGACAGCATGGTGTTTTCAACGCCAGAGTAGTGGGTTTAGCTCTCGCTAGGGCTATCAATATAAAAATGGATGCACTCACTGTAAGTAGCTTTGAATAACAGTTTATGCTTACTGTAGGTAAGATGGCACTGATGGATGGTGCCTCGCCTCAAGCTCATACAAAACATTGCAGGTTTCCAGCCCTAGTCAACTAAATATTCCCCTTCTGCTATGCAAGATTTAGTATGCAAAACTAACTGTGCAAAAGATTTTCTTGTAGGCAGAGTGAATTGGAGTAGGAATCTAATGAATTGACAGCCAGGACTCTACACAGACCAGTGTGACATAACCAATCAGAGCTGCAGTAGGTCTATATGCAAATAGGCATGGCCATATATGGATCTGTGCCATTCGCTTTGAACTAGACTTGTGTTAAGGCTACAGTATGAGCGGTTGCCAGTAGATGCGCTTGTTTTGAGATCAAAGTGAGAGTGGTTGCTTCCAACAAGAGCACAGATTGAGTACATTTCTAGCCATCTTTGAAAAGCGAGTCAGGTAAAGAGCTTTTTTATGTCTTAAAGGGGCAGTGTTGTATTTTGAGACTGTCTTGAATAAGTAGCCAATAAGTAGCCAATAGGCAAAGTTAAGCACAGATTGTCTGATTCTCTGTAATAATGGTATGGGAATAATAATGCATTTTATTTTGTAAAGTGTTTTTTTTTGCATCATTCACAACATTTACAATCTCCTTGTCTGAAGGACAAGTGGATAAACAGGTTAATGTCAAGCTCTGCATGTTTTGTTTCAAATGTCTCACGGCATGTAGGCATTGAACACCACACATTGGCTGCTACTGTCTGAATGATAGAACAGCTATTTTCATGTTAAAATGTTATGGGATGCATTTTCTCCATTGTTTTTGATGGTAGGACCACTCTGGCAGGCCACTCTGGTAGACCTACATTATAATCAAATAGCCACAGTACCCTACTTGGCCACTGATAAAACTGTAACTTAAAGTTACTGTAACTCAGTGTTCACAGTAAACACGCGCCGGAAGTTGCACAGAATTTTCACAACATTCAAGTTTAAACTCTGCAGACTGAAATTTAGTCAGTGCCCCAAAATATTTGAGGGAACATTGCCCTGCCTCCACCCCAATGGTAATTTACCATTGTTAAAGTATTGATTTTTACTGTACCCTGTAATTACACCTGCAACCCTGTACATGTGGCTATTTAACTTCTAATATAATATAATCCATGCAAAATTGCTTCTTTTTTTAAAAATAGTGCAGGAATAAAGATTCCCTATTCACTCACTGCTCCCATTATGTGTTGGTTATTTTCTCTGCTTTTCTGATATTCTTGTATGTAATACCACAGAAACACAACAGCATGTGATTTGTATCTTCATCTTCTAGAGATCACAGAAAAATAGAATATCTCAGCAAAGGAGTTGCAATCTGCCAAACACTTTGATCTCCTTGTCAACAGACACAAGAATATAAAGGTGTATTATATTCTCAACTACTGACCAAGGAAACAAACAAAAGTTTCAATCCAATTCCTTTGTGGAAACTGTTCTTCAGCACAAAAAAGTTTGGAGTCACTTAGAAATGTCCTTGTTTTTGAAAGAAAAACTTTTTTCTTTGTCCATTAAAATAACATAAAATTGATCAGAAATACAGTGTAGACATTGTTAATGTTGTAAATGGCTATTGTAGCTGGAACCGGCAGATTTTTTGTGGAATACCTACATGGGCGTACAGAGGCCCATTATCAGCAACCATCCCTCCTGTGTTCCAATGGCACGTTGTGTTAGCTAATCCGAGTTTATCATTTTAAAAGGCTAATTGATCATTAGAAAATCCTCTTGCAATTATGTTAGCACAACTGAAAACTGTTGTTCACATTAAAGAAGCAATAAAACTGGCCTTCTTTCAACTAGTTGAGTATCTGGGGCATCAGCATTTGTGGGTTCGATTACAGACTCAAAATGGCCAGAAACAAAGAACTTTCTTCTGAAACTCATCAGTCTATTCTTGTTCTGAGAAATGAAGGCTATTCCATGCGAGAAATTGCCAAGTAACTGAAGATCTCATACAACGCTGTGTACTACTTTGTCATTATTTGGTATTGTGTGTAGATTGATGAGGGGGAAAAAACTATTTAATCTATTTTAGAATAAGGCTGTAACGTAGAAAATGTGGGAAAAGGGGTCTGGATACTTTCCGAAGGCACTTAAAAATATATTTGTATTTATTTCGATTTTTTTTTATAAACCCACCCCCCTCTTCAGAGGACAAAAATTGCTTTTTTACTTTTTACAGCTTTTTTGTTACATACATTTTACGTGGCAATTTATATGAATTATGATCCCACACAATTTCGATCTAGATTTGTGTTGAGTGTGTCATTTACTGAATCGTAACGAAGAAAACCAAGTGCATTGAAATGAACTTCATGGAAACTAAGATGTAGACATATTGACTTCTTAAAACCGTAATGGACGTCGGACCATAAACAACCACGTGATTAGCTTGACAACGCTCCACTCTGTACATAGCTCAGATAGAAGTCCAAACCGTTTCATCAGAACGCTGACATGAGCTCTGATGCCCTACGCGTCAGCCGGTGCGACAAGAATGAGGGAGTGAGTGAGTGCTAAGGTGAGCTATCGCATTTCAATAGAGACCCAGTAACGCTCATATTTGACAGCAGTTAAGGCAAGTGAGGAGAATACGCATAACAAACCTGAGAGTCATTAACGTTCAATTTGACATTATGGTTGATGACTAAATACTTAACAGTCTACCTTGATGATTGTGACTGATCCAGGATCAGTGAGACGATGCGCCATTGACACTATGTGCCGATGTTCTCCCCTCCCAGTCCCATCAGTATCTACTACTGACAGTGTAACTCACTCAGGAAACACTTAGCAGTGTAATAACAAAAACATTCCGTCACATTCACTAGCACACTATCTGTGTGACCAGGAGAATTCTCACATTCGTTAAAGAGGCGACACACATGTCTGTCGGTAGAGGAGACACAGCAGTGTGTCTGTCAGGTGTGGCTCCCACATCAGCCATTTTGGCTCCTGGGCTGTTCCTGACACCATGACAACTGCTCCCTGAAGAACAGGGCTAGGCTAAATCCCATGGTAGTAGCTCTAGAAGTGACCCTAGCCTTTGAGACTACATCAAAGCTGAAGGGTGATTCGGTATGAGCATGGCCCCTGGCTGCTTCAAGACCCAACCCGTGTAGTCTCCCCTAAATTAATTCTGTCTTTGAGTAATGCATGGAAAGACATGACAACACAGCCAAAGGCTGTCCTAAAAAGTCTCCATTAAAAATGCCTCTGTAATGAAATACACCTCTGCAGTGATGGAAAGCTTTATCGTGGCCCATTATATGAATTCAATAAAAGAAGGTATGGTATAGTGACAGAATGACTTACAAATGGTGCTCACAGGATCTTTAAGATCGGCCAAACTGTCCCGTACAGTACCTCCGATGAAGAGGTTACAAAGGAGATATTCAGTGTCCCCCCCCAGGGTAAAGAAATGAATCCAACAGTCATCATGTGCAACACGACGATGAGAATAGTTCTGCCAACGTTTCATTACAGCAGAGAATCGCTGCCGTCAAATATGATCATGAGGTTGGCCTGTTTGACTTGTAGCATGGCTGGGGCCATGGATCCACCTTCTCCATGTGGAAAAAAAGAACATCAGGATGCTGCTCTGTCCTGGTACGAAACAAACTGGATGAAACCCCACAGGAAGTAGGCTGCGTGACATTGATGGATTAACATTGTCCTGGGAGAGAGTCCCTTTAACACTGTCCATTTAACACTGTGCCTTTAACACTGTCCCTTTAACACTGTCCAAATCAATCATGCTGAAACTGAAACAGGCGAAGCAAATGACACCTCTCTGGAACCCCCTCAGCCTGCAGTAAGGGTCGAGGCCCGCTAAGACCCACTGCTTGTTTAACATTCACCAAGACCCTTGTCATATCAGCACCTCCACACTGCCACTAATGGGCCCAGGAAAATGCCCTTGAATATCCATGACATTTCCTACTTTGTCTCTCCCCCTCTCTCTCTGTTTCTCAATCTCTCTTCTCAGTGACCACATTAGCCGAGACAGACAAGATAATTCTCCTAGGGCCATAAATAGTTTGTGGGGTTTAAGTGTGTGTGTGTGTGTGTGTGTGTGTGTGTGTGTGTGTGTGTGTGTGTGTGTGTGTGTGTGTGTGTGTGTGTGTGTGTGTGTGTGTGCGTGCGTGCGTGCGTGCGTGCGTGCGTGCGTGCGTGCGTGTGCGTGTGTGTGTGTGTGTGTGTGTGTGTGTGTGTGTGCGTGCATGTGGGTGTGTTTGCATGCGTGCCTGCGTGTGTGAGTGTGTGTGACGGCGGTGGTATACGGGGAACGCTGAAGGCTGTTCAAAACAACAGGAAGTGAATGCGACACCCTCATTGTTGGGCTAAGCAGCAGATGTGGCCTGTGTGGGGTGTGAGGGACAGAGGGTGGCCAGTGGTGATAGTACTGACAGGGCATAGAGGGGACAGAGGGGACAGAGGGGTGGACGAACACACAGAGTCTAGAACACTTCAGGAACTAACACGCAAGTGCGCACCCACGCACACACACACGTACACACACACACACTGTTTGACACATTCAACAATATGATTTGGGATGTTAAATACATTCCACGGCTGGCGACCATTTGTAGAAAAATGCCAGCCGAATGCAAATTCTATTAACAGCAGCTTTTAAAGTCATACATAATTTAAATAGTATTATATTAAAATGTAAATAAATCACAACTATCTTTAACTATGTGGTATGCAGTGATGGAACCAAGGATTTTGGGCAGAGGCCAGCATGGCTAGTAGACTGCAATTTCTACTAGCCCGGGTCCAAAATCTCTGCCACAACATATCACTAGCCAGTGTGCTAGTTGGGTACATTTTTTATTTCCATCCCTAGTGGGATGTTTAGTGAAAAGGTTATTTAAATAGGAAGCAAAAGTAAGTACATTTCTATTGTCCTAATCTTATATGTTGCCTTTGAGACCAGGCTGACCAGTAATAGACAGGGCTTTGGACAAGAAATGGAAAAAAGATCAAGTGGATTCTGTCAAATCAAGTCAGCACCATACTGATGAACCAGTTACAAGTCTGTGATGTGTGGCTAAACTGACAACTGTACAGGGATTACAAACAAGCAGAGCACTACAGGAACCCAGTAGAAGTTATAAATGATTTCTATGAGGCTTAAGTGGAATACTTCATGTGGTGATATACGAGCAATAATACCTCGACAAACGAAGATGGCATATCCAAAGATCAGAGCAACAGTGATTGCCTCGTTGAAAAATGACACCCGTATGCAATTAAATCATCAATGATATTTCCATAATGGATTATTGTTTTCCAATTAGTTTGCCTAAATGAAGCTACTGCAGGTCAACAAAACAATTGAATTGCTCGTTGACACACGCACCACACTTCTTTATGGTGTAGCAGCTCTGCTGGTGACAAGCATGGAGACGAGTGCATGCCTAATACCTTCTTCTCCATGGGAATACAACCAGGATATTGAAGTGTCACTCATACAAACACTCTTAAAATCCAAGAGTTCCAAAAGAGTTATTCAGCGGTCACATTAGGGACCCTTTCGGCTTCTACATGGAACCAAAAAGAGTTGTTCGAAGGGTTCAGCTATGGGGACAGCCGAAAGAACCCTTTTAGGTGCTAGATAGCACCTTTTTTTCTATGAGTGGACCATACACCACTTAATAACGATGCAACCCATCCTTGTCATATTCAGGGTATCATACCTGACCCGTGGAATGGGAGCAGCTAGATTACAATGAGAGGAGACATATTCAGCACACGTAACCTGTCTGTCACGTAACCTACCTATCACGTACTCTGGTTAGACTTAGAGATGGCAGGGGGCCTGCTTTGTTTTTCTTTCTCTCTCTCTCTCTACCTCTCTCTCTCTACCTCTCTCTCTCTCTACCTCTCTCTCTCTCTACCTCTCTCTCTCTCTCTCTCTCTCTCTCTCTACCTCTCTCTACCTCTCTCTCTCTCTCTCTACCTCTCTCTCTCTCTCTACCTCTCTCTCTCTCTCTCTCTCTCTACCTCTCTACCTCTCTCTCTCTCTACCTCTCTCTCTCTCTACCTCTCTCTCTCTACCTCTCTCTCTCTACCTCTCTCTCGCTCTACCTCTCTCTACCTCTCTCTCTCTCTCTCTACCTCTCTACCTCTCTCTACCTCTCTCTACCTCTCTACCTCTCTCTCTCTACCCCTCTCTCTCTCTACCTCTCTCTCTCTCTACCTCTCTCTCTCTCTCTCTACCTCTCTCTCTCTACCTCTCTCTACCTCTCTCTCTCTACCTCTCTCTACCTCTCTCTACCTCTCTCTCTCTAGCTCTCTCGACCTCTCTCGACCTCTCTCGACCTCTCTCTACCTCTCTCTCTCTCTACCTCTCTCTCTCTGCCTCTCTCTCTACCTCTCTCTTGCTCTACCTCTCTCTCGCTCTACCTCTCTCTACCTCTCTCTACCTCTATCTCTCTCTCTCTAGCTCTCTCTCTCTCTCTACCTCTCTCTCTCTCTCTACCTCTCTCTACCTCTCTACTTCTCTACCTCTATCTCTCTCTCTACCGCTCTCTACCTCTCTCTCTCTACCTCTCTCTCTCTACCTCTCTCTCTCTCTACCTCTCTCTCTCTCTACCTCTCTCTACCTCACTCTCTCTCTCTCTCTACCTCTCTCTACCTCTCTCACTCTCTACCTCTCTCTCTACCTCTCTCTCTCTCTCTACCCCTCTCTCTACCCGTCTCTCTACCCCTCTCTACCCCTCTCTCTACCCGTCTCTCTACCCCTCTCTACCCCTCTCTACCCCCCTCTCTCTCTCTACCTCTCTCTCTCTACCTCTCTCTCTCTAACTCTCTCTCTCTAACTCTCTCTACCTCTACCTCTCTCTACCTCTCTCTCTCTAACTCTCTCTACCTCTACCTCTCTCTACCTCTACCTCTCTCTACCTCTCTCTCTCTACCTCTCTCTCTCTCCCTCTCTCTACCCCTCTCTCTACCCCTCTCTCTACCCCTCTCTACCCCTCTCTACCCCTCTCTATCCCCCTCTCTCTCTACCCCCCTCTCTCTCTACCTCTCTCTCTCTACCTCTCTCTCTCTACCTCTCTCTCCCTCTCTCTACCCCTCTCTCTCTCTCTCTCTCTCTACCCCTCTCTCTCTACCTCTCTCTCTCTACCTCTCTCTACCCCTCTCTCTCTACCCCCCTCTCTCTACCCCTCTCTCTCTACCTCTTTCTCTCTACCCCTCTCTCTCTACCTCTCTCTCTCTCTACCTCTCTCTCTACATCTCTCTCTCTACCTCTCTCTCTACCCTTCTCTCTCTCTCTACCCCTCTCTCTCTACCCCTCTCTCTCTACCCCTCTCTCTCTACCCCTCTCTCTCTCTACCCCGCTCTCTCTCTCTACCCCTCTCTCTCTCTACCCTATTCTCTCTCTACCCCTCTCTCTCTACCCCTCTCTCTCTACCCCTCTCTCTCTCTACCCCTCCACGACCCTCGGTCTCTGTTTGAAAGGACAGTGGCCTTGTAAACTGAGTGGGAATAGAATTCTCTAAATCAAAGGACCACTGACTAGGTCCACTCACTGGCCTCCTCGGTCTCCACAGTGACAGAGAGCGAGAGGGAACGAGGGCAGGGGCGGACTCTACCTCTCTCTCTCTACCTCTCTCTCTCTACCTCTCTCTCTCTCTACCTCTCTCTCTCTCTACCTCTCTCTCGCTCTACCTCTCTCTACCTCTCTCTCTTTCTCTCTCTACCTCTCTCTCTACCTCTCTACCTCTCTCTACCTCTCTACCCCTCTCTCTCTACCCCTCTCTCTCTACCCCTCTCTCTCTACCTCTCTCTCTCTCTACCTCTCTCTCTCTCTACCTCTCTCTACCTCTCTCTCTCTACCTCTCTCTACCTCTCTCTACCTCTCTCTCTCTAGCTCTCTCTAGCTCTCTCGACCTCTCTCGACCTCTCTCTACCTCTCTCTCTCTCTACCTCTCTCTCTCTGCCTCTCTCTCTACCTCTCTCTTGCTCTACCTCTCTCTCGCTCTACCTCTCTCTACCTCTCTCTACCTCTATCTCTCTCTCTCTCTAGCTCTCTCTCTCTCTCTACCTCTCTCTCTCTCTACCTCTCTCTCTCTCTCTCTCTCTCTCTCTCTACCTCTCTCTACCTCTCTCTCTCTCTCTCTACCTCTCTCTCTCTCTCTACCTCTCTCTCTCTCTCTCTCTCTCTACCTCTCTACCTCTCTCTCTCTCTACCTCTCTCTCTCTCTACCTCTCTCTCTCTACCTCTCTCTCTCTACCTCTCTCTCGCTCTACCTCTCTCTACCTCTCTCTCTCTCTCTCTACCTCTCTACCTCTCTCTACCTCTCTCTACCTCTCTACCTCTCTCTCTCTACCCCTCTCTCTCTCTACCTCTCTCTCTCTCTACCTCTCTCTCTCTCTCTCTACCTCTCTCTCTCTACCTCTCTCTACCTCTCTCTCTCTACCTCTCTCTACCTCTCTCTACCTCTCTCTCTCTAGCTCTCTCGACCTCTCTCGACCTCTCTCGACCTCTCTCTACCTCTCTCTCTCTCTACCTCTCTCTCTCTGCCTCTCTCTCTACCTCTCTCTTGCTCTACCTCTCTCTCGCTCTACCTCTCTCTACCTCTCTCTACCTCTATCTCTCTCTCTCTAGCTCTCTCTCTCTCTCTACCTCTCTCTCTCTCTCTACCTCTCTCTACCTCTCTACTTCTCTACCTCTATCTCTCTCTCTACCGCTCTCTACCTCTCTCTCTCTACCTCTCTCTCTCTACCTCTCTCTCTCTCTACCTCTCTCTCTCTCTACCTCTCTCTACCTCACTCTCTCTCTCTCTCTACCTCTCTCTACCTCTCTCACTCTCTACCTCTCTCTCTACCTCTCTCTCTCTCTCTACCCCTCTCTCTACCCGTCTCTCTACCCCTCTCTACCCCTCTCTCTACCCGTCTCTCTACCCCTCTCTACCCCTCTCTACCCCCCTCTCTCTCTCTACCTCTCTCTCTCTACCTCTCTCTCTCTAACTCTCTCTCTCTAACTCTCTCTACCTCTACCTCTCTCTACCTCTCTCTCTCTAACTCTCTCTACCTCTACCTCTCTCTACCTCTACCTCTCTCTACCTCTCTCTCTCTACCTCTCTCTCTCTCCCTCTCTCTACCCCTCTCTCTACCCCTCTCTCTACCCCTCTCTACCCCTCTCTACCCCTCTCTATCCCCCTCTCTCTCTACCCCCCTCTCTCTCTACCTCTCTCTCTCTACCTCTCTCTCTCTACCTCTCTCTCCCTCTCTCTACCCCTCTCTCTCTCTCTCTCTCTCTACCCCTCTCTCTCTACCTCTCTCTCTCTACCTCTCTCTACCCCTCTCTCTCTACCCCCCTCTCTCTACCCCTCTCTCTCTACCTCTTTCTCTCTACCCCTCTCTCTCTACCTCTCTCTCTCTCTACCTCTCTCTCTACATCTCTCTCTCTACCTCTCTCTCTACCCTTCTCTCTCTCTCTACCCCTCTCTCTCTACCCCTCTCTCTCTACCCCTCTCTCTCTACCCCTCTCTCTCTCTACCCCGCTCTCTCTCTCTACCCCTCTCTCTCTCTACCCTATTCTCTCTCTACCCCTCTCTCTCTACCCCTCTCTCTCTACCCCTCTCTCTCTCTACCCCTCCACGACCCTCGGTCTCTGTTTGAAAGGACAGTGGCCTTGTAAACTGAGTGGGAATAGAATTCTCTAAATCAAAGGACCACTGACTAGGTCCACTCACTGGCCTCCTCGGTCTCCACAGTGACAGAGAGCGAGAGGGAACGAGGGCAGGGGCGGACTCTACCTCTCTCTCTCTACCTCTCTCTCTCTACCTCTCTCTCTCTCTACCTCTCTCTCTCTCTACCTCTCTCTCGCTCTACCTCTCTCTACCTCTCTCTCTTTCTCTCTCTACCTCTCTCTCTACCTCTCTACCTCTCTCTACCTCTCTACCCCTCTCTCTCTACCCCTCTCTCTCTACCCCTCTCTCTCTACCTCTCTCTCTCTCTACCTCTCTCTCTCTCTACCTCTCTCTACCTCTCTCTCTCTACCTCTCTCTACCTCTCTCTACCTCTCTCTCTCTAGCTCTCTCTAGCTCTCTCGACCTCTCTCGACCTCTCTCTACCTCTCTCTCTCTCTACCTCTCTCTCTCTGCCTCTCTCTCTACCTCTCTCTTGCTCTACCTCTCTCTCGCTCTACCTCTCTCTACCTCTCTCTACCTCTATCTCTCTCTCTCTCTAGCTCTCTCTCTCTCTCTACCTCTCTCTCTCTCTACCTCTCTCTCTCTCTCTACCTCTCTACCTCTCTCTACCTCTCTACTTCTCTACCTCTATCTCTCTCTCTACCGCTCTCTACCTCTCTCTCTCTACCTCTCTCTCTCTACCTCTCTCTCTCTCTACCTCTCTCTCTCTCTACCTCTCTCTACCTCACTCTCTCTCTCTCTCTACCTCTCTCTACCTCTTTCACTCTCTACCTCTCTCTCTACCTCTCTCTCTCTCTACCCCTCTCTCTACCCGTCTCTCTACCCCTCTCTACCCCTCTCTCTACCCGTCTCTCTACCCCTCTCTACCCCTCTCTACCCCCCTCTCTCTCTCTACCTCTCTCTCTCTACCTCTCTCTCTCTAACTCTCTCTACCTCTACCTCTCTCTACCTCTCTCTCTCTAACTCTCTCTACCTCTACCTCTCTCTACCTCTACCTCTCTCTACCTCTCTCTCTCTACCTCTCTCTCTCTCCCTCTCTCTACCCCTCTCTCTACCCCTCTCTCTACCCCTCTCTACCCCTCTCTACCCCTCTCTATCCCCCTCTCTCTCTACCCCCCTCTCTCTCTACCTCTCTCTCTCTACCTCTCTCTCTCTACCTCTCTCTCCCTCTCTCTACCCCTCTCTCTCTCTCTCTCTACCCCTCTCTCTCTACCTCTCTCTCTCTACCTCTCTCTACCCCTCTCTCTCTACCCCCCTCTCTCTACCCCTCTCTCTCTACCTCTCTCTCTACCTCTTTCTCTCTACCCCTCTCTCTCTACCTCTCTCTCTCTACCTCTCTCTCTCTACATCTCTCTCTCTACCTCTCTCTACCCTTCTCTCTCTCTCTACCCTCTCTCTCTACCCCTCTCTCTCTACCCCTCTCTCTCTACCCCTCTCTCTCTCTACCCCTCTCTCTCTCTCTACCCCTCTCTCTCTCTACCCTATTCTCTCTCTACCCCTCTCTCTCTACCCCTCTCTCTCTACCCCTCTCTCTCTCTACCCCTCCACGACCCTCGGTCTCTGTTTGAAAGGACAGTGGCCTTGTAAACTGAGTGGGAATAGAATTCTCTAAATCAAAGGACCACTGACTAGGTCCACTCACTGGCCTCCTCGGTCTCCACAGTGACAGAGAGTGAGAGGGAACGAGGGCAGGGGCGGACTCTACCTCTCTCTCTCTACCTCTCTCTCTCTACCTCGCTCTCTCTCTACCTCTCTCTCTCTCTACCTCTCTCTCGCTCTACCTCTCTCTACCTCTCTCTCTTTCTCTCTCTACCTCTCTCTCTACCTCTCTACCTCTCTCTACCTCTCTACCCCTCTCTCTCTACCCCTCTCTCTCTACCCCTCTCTCTCTACCCCTCTCTCTCTACCCCTCTCTCTCTCGACCCCTCTCTCTCTCTACCCCCCTCTCTCTCTACCCTACTCTCTCTCTACCCCTCTCTCTCTACCCCTCTCTCTCTACCCCTCTCTCTCTCTACCCCTCCACGACCCTCGGTCTCTGTTTGAAAGGACAGTGGCCTTGTAAACTGAGTGGGAATAGAATTCTCTAAATCAAAGGACCACTGACTAGGTCCACTCACTGGCCTCCTCGGTCTCCACAGTGACAGAGAGCGAGAGGGAACGAGGGCAGGGGCGGACTGTCATTTCTAACTCATTGGTCCATTTTTTTACCCCTCAAGGCCCTCATTATTAGCCAGATACTTAACATTTTGCACTAAAAACCCAAGTTAGACAGGCCCACTAGGCAAAATATTTACCAGTCGCCAGTCTGCCCCTGAACAAGGGAGATAGGGAGTGAGTGAATGAGTGCCAGGGAACAGGAAAGGAAAATGACAGCCCTCAGAGCAGCGAAGCCTCTAATTTTCTTCATTAAGAGTTTGTCACCTGTTCTGTTTGAAATGTGTTAACATTACCGTCCTCAGCGGCACAACACGCGTAATTCCTTTTCTTCCAGGTCCAAGCGTAACCTTCCACATTGTTTTAATTGTCAGATTAGCTGAAATTCAATTAAAAACTCAAGGAGCCAGTTTTATCATTGTAGCTGGAGAATAGCAACGCGGGTAACATGCTCTGCGTCTGAGCATCTTCTAATCAGAAGCTCAGAAACTTTTCCTGGGTTTGGAGAGGGCTTCAACTCTGTGTGGTGACGCCCTGCCTGCCTGTGAGCCTGTGAGCCTGAGATGTCATCTCCACTAAACAAATTAGCACCCTGATCAAAAACCTGACATGATATAGCTTTCTAGCGCACTGTCTCTCAAGTCCATTGTTCATCTGGTGCTCCCGGGTACCCCAGGGATGGGGTCTAGCTTCTTTTAGAACAGAGGAGAGCCCCACTGTGCCTCAAAGAGACACACTTTTTCCTCCATTGCAATTAGCTGTGAAAAGCAATTCCATGCCCAGATTGAAAGAGAAGGCTGTCAAAGGCCACGGTGACACATCTTACGCACAGGTGTCTTATACAAATATGTTACAGTATGGAATATCACCCTAACATGCCGATTTTCCAACACAGTCCGCTAGCCAACTTTTAAGGTATAGCTAGATTAGATTATTGCACACGTACATGGCATTTGGACAAAAATGATCATAAGTATAAAAAAAACTGTCCTCTCCAAGGAGTTGTTTAACCCTGAAAATTGGCTAGGATCTAGTCTTATTTCTTCATCACTATGGAGACATGAATGGGGCAAGGAGATTTCTGTTGGCGGCAATGTCGGAATGCTCTGGAAGATGCTTCCAACAGTGGAACACTGGCTCCTCAGTTGTCATGACAAAGCTGTCAGTCCTTATACAGAGGCACGGCGAGATGAAGCACTCGTTTAATAGCTAGGGGAGCGGGATAAGCTGGACACACACAGCCAATCAATGTGAGCTCGTCCTACCATCAATTTGGGTGCAGCAGCACTGTCTGCGTCTCAAGTCAACAGCAGAGCACGGGGTCGGTGAATTAGGTGAAAGCATAAAGGCAATCACAGGTCTGTCTACATATCAAACACAGGGACTGAAGGCTATACTGATGAAAGGTTTGCCATGCTGATAGTAAACAACATAATGATGCATATTTAAGCAAAATAGACTAATAGAAAATGGATCTACAACTCACAGCAGGGTTTCCATGCGATTGCCTGTGGTGTGGTACATAGGGTATGGGGTAGGGCGGGGAGAATCAAATCATTTCTGATTGATGTAATATTAATGGGCTGAATGGTAAAACATGCTGACGGAATCAGCTTATTCCAGTGTGGATTAATTACTTTCACTAGATACACTATGTGATTCTATGGGAATGGGACGGTATAGCCTAGCCTAGCCATTATCCATTAGCTTTCCATTTCAGTCTAATGCCAAGCCATTCATTTTAAATCTCCAGATTAACATACTGCGACGCAATACCTATTGGAATATTTTCCCCATCAGCTGCAGAAAGACCTGCGAGTAAGTGTGTAACCCACTACAGGTGGGCGTGCTGTGTGTCGCTGCAATGAAATGTGCACTGAGGCATCTCCTCGAATTGAAGGTGTTATATATAGGCACACACGTAGCCGAGGTTTCACACCTTATCTGAATACGGCGTCCACCAACCTTGTCACTTCTATCCCCACGTCACACTCACACGCGCTTGCGGGTACGTACACGTAGGTAACACCCAAATAGGTGTGGAACCTTGACCTTGCTGTCTGTCCGTCCATCCACCATCCTTCCACCTGCAGGCTCCACACTGCAATACAGGCAGCCTGACATCAATCCGAGATCAGGGTCTAATTACGCTTTCCCCAATCATCTTTATTTCATGGCTGGCAGGCTTCAGAGGCCGGCCCGCTGGCATATGAAAGGGTGAATTTCCACATGAATTATTCTCAGGCTACACAGCCCGAGGGCTCGCCGCAACCATGAACAGTCGTCTCACACACTCTGCAAACACACATATGCATGCAAGGGCACACTCTGCACATACAACAATACCGGCGCACACACACAAACACACAAAGGAGCATGCACACGCACACACCTCCCTTGACTGTGAGTTCCACCACCAAGGTCACATAGGTACAGGAAGTTATCCATGTGCAAAGAGGGAAAGCAGGGACGAACTGTCTCACTCACTCACTCACTCACACACTCACACACACACACACACACACACACACACACACACACACACACACACACACACACACACACACACACACACACACACTCACACACTCACACACTCACACACTCACACACTCACACACACACACACACACACACACACACACACACACACACACACACACACACACACACAGACACACACACACACACCCACCCACACCCACAGGAAAAACACAGACCTACTCATGTACACTCCAATCCGATAACTAGGCCCTATCTAATTAAATTGCTTATGGAGATAACATCTTGAATAAAATGGGTGCTATGGAACCCACAAGTTTGTATAATCAGATCTCATGACTGACAGAGAGAGTTCATTAAGAGATTGGAGGGATGAGCTGACAGACTCCCTCTGGTCAGTGGCTTTGGAGCCATGCCCCGGGCCAGGACTGAGTCCACATCCTTCCAGCACACACAGAGAGAGAGAGAGAATGGAAGAGAGAGAGAGAGAGAGAACAAAGGAGTTACGAGAGAGAGAGGTTCAAGAAGAGAAACCTCATCAGCATGCAGAACACATAGGACACAGAGAGGAAGGAAACTATTGGAGCTCAGGAGAGGAAGCACGACTCACCCTAACAACGGTGCAGTAACCCGGGAGGGAGGAGCTATCAATAGCTCATCGCTAGCCACTGCTCTTCCTGTACTATACTGTCTGTCACTCACCTCCTCCATACAATACAATAGCCATTGAGTCAGCAACCTTAGCAGTCTGTACCTCTACACATTCATTGTCCACTGTGTGTGTGTGTGTGTGCGTGCGTACGTGCACGCAGGCTATGTGCTTACAGGTCTGTCAGTCTTTTCCCCCTCAGCAGTTTCCACAGCCATTGCTCACTGTTTGTTTATGTGCTATATCATATAAACAGTGTTTAGCTTCCTCAATTACCTCATACCCCTGCACATACATTTATGGTACTGGTAATCCCTATATATAGCCATGTTATTATCTACACCCTATATAGCCATGCTATTATCTATTCCCTATATAGCCATGTTATTATCTACTCCCTATATAGCCATGTTATTATCTACTCTCTGTATATAGCCATGTTATTATCTACACTCTGTCTATAGCCATGTTATTATCTACACTCTGTATATAGCCATGTAATTATCTACACTCTGTCTATAGCCATGTTATTATCTACACTCTGTATATAGCCATGTTATTATCTATGCCCTATATAGCCATGTTATTATCTACTCTCTGTATATAGCCATGTTATTATCTATTCCCTATATATAGCCATGTTATTATCTACTCTCTATACATAGCCATGTTATTTTCTACTCTCTGTATGTAGCCATGTTATTTTCTACTCCCTGTATATAGCCATGTTATTTTCTATTCCTTACATATAGCCATGTTATTTTCTACTCCCTATATAGCCATGTTATTTAGTACTCTCTGTATATAGCCTTGTTAATTTCTACTCCCTATATTGCCATGTTATTATCTACTCTCTGTATATAGCCATGTTATTATCTATTCCCTATATATATCCATGTTATTTTCAACTCCCTATATAGCCAGGTTATTATCTACTCTCTGTATGTAGCCATGTTATTTTCTACTGCCTATATATAGCCATGTTATTTTCTACTCCCTATATAGCCATGTTATTATCTACTCTCTGTATATAGCCAAGTTATTATCTATTCCCTATATATAGCCATGTTATTTTCTACTCTCTGTATATAACCATGTTATTATCTATTCCCTATATAGCCATGTTATTATCTATTCCCTATATAGCCATGTTATTTTCTACTCCCTATATAGCCATGTTATTATCTGCTCTCTGTACATAGCCATGTTATTATCTATTCCCTATAGCCATGTTATTTTCTACTCCCTATATAGCCATGTTATTATCTACTCTCTGTATATAGCCATGTTATTATCTACTCTCTGTATATAGCCATGTTATTATCTATTCCCTATATAGCCATGTTATTTTCTACTCTCTGTATATAGCCATGTTATTATCTACTCTCTGTATATAGCCATGTTATTATCTACTCTCTGTATATAGCCATGTTATTTTCTACTCTCTGTATATAACCATGTTATTATCTATTCCCTATATAGCCATGTTATTATCTATTCCCTATATAGCCATGTTATTTTCTAATCCCTATATAGCCATGTTATTATCTACTCTCTGTATATAGCCATGTTATTATCTATTCCCTATATAGCCATGTTATTTTCTACTCTCTGTATATAGCCATGTTATTTTCTACTCTCTGTATATAGCCATGTTATTATCTACTCTCTGTATATAGCCATGTTATTATCTATGCCCTATATATAGCCATGTTATTATCTACTCTCTGTATATAGCCATGTTATTTTCTACTCTCTATATATAGCCATGTTATTTTCTACTCTCTATATATAGCCATGTTATTTTCTACTCTCAGTATATATCCATGTTATTTTCTACTCTCTGTATATAGCCATGTTATTATCTATTCCCTATATATAGCCATGTTATTATCTACTCTCTATACATAGCCATGTTATTTTCTACTCTCTGTATGTAGCCATGTTATTTTCTACTCCCTGTATATAGCCATGTTATTTTCTATTCCTTACATATAGCCATGTTAATTTCTACTCCCTATATTGCCATGTTATTATCTACTCTCTGTATATAGCTATGTTATTATCTATTCCTTACATATAGCCATGTTATTATCTACTCTCTGTATATAGCCATGTTATTTTCTACTCCCTATATAGCCATGTTATTTTCTACTCCCTATATTGCCATGTTATTATCTACTCTCTGTATATAGCCATGTTATTATCTATTCCCTATATATATCCATGTTATTTTCTACTCCCTATATAGCCATGTTATTATCTATTCTCTGTATATAGCCATGTTATTATCTATTCCTTATATATAGCCATGTTATTATCTACTCCCTATATAGCCATGTTATTTTCTACTCTCTGTATATAACCATGTTATTATCTATTCCCTATATAGCCATGTTATTATCTATTCCCCATATAGCCATGTTATTTTCTACTCCCTATATAGCCATGTTATTATCTGCTCTCTGTACATAGCCATGTTATTATCTATTCCCTATAGCCATGTTATTTTCTACTCCCTATATAGCCATGTTATTATCTACTCTCTGTATATAGCCATGTTATTATCTACTCTCTGTATATAGCCATGTTATTATCTATTCCATATATAGCCATGTTATTTTCTACTCTCTGTATATAGCCATGTTATTATCTATTCCCTATATAGCCATGTTATTTTCTAATCCCTATATAGCCATGTTATTATCTACTCTCTGTATATAGCCATGTTATTTTCTACTCTCTGTATATAGCCATGTTATTATCTACTCTCTGTATATAGCCATGTTATTATCTATGCCCTATATATAGCCATGTTATTATCTACTCTCTGTATATAGCCATGTTATTTTCTACTCTCTATATATAGCCATGTTATTTTCTACTCTCTATATATAGCCATGTTATTTTCTACTCTCAGTATATATCCATGTTATTTTCTACTCTCTGTATATAGCCATGTTATTTTCTACTCCATATATATAGCCATGTTATTTTCTACTCTCTATATATAGCCATGTTATTTTCTACTCTCTGAATATATAGCCATGTTATTTTCTACTCCATATATATAGCCATGTTATTTTCTACTCCATATATATAGCCATGTTATTTTCTATTCCCTATATAGCCATGTTATTTTCTATTCCCTATATAGCCATGTTATTTTCTACTCCCTATATATAGCCATGTTATTTTCTATTCCCTATATAGCCATGTTATTTTCTATTCCCTATATAGCCATGTTATTTTCTATTCCCTATATATAGCCATGTTATTTTCTATTCCCTATATAGCCATGTTATTTTCTACTCTCTGTATATAGCCATGTTATTTTCTACTCTCTGTATATAGCCATGTTATTTTCTACTCTCTATATATAGCCATGTTATTTTCTACTCTCTATATATAGCCATGTTATTTTCTACTCTCAGTATATATCCATGTTATTTTCTACTCTCTGTATATAGCCATGTTATTATCTATTCCCTATATATAGCCATGTTATTATCTACTCTCTATACATAGCCATGTTATTTTCTACTCTCTGTATGTAGCCATGTTATTTTCTACTCCCTGTATATAGCCATGTTATTTTCTATTCCTTACATATAGCCATGTTAATTTCTACTCCCTATATTGCCATGTTATTATCTACTCTCTGTATATAGCTATGTTATTATCTATTCCTTATATATAGCCATGTTATTATCTACTCTCTGTATATAGCCATGTTATTTTCTACTCCCTATATAGCCATGTTATTTTCTACTCCCTATATTGCCATGTTATTATCTACTCTCTGTATATAGCCATGTTATTATCTATTCCCTATATATATCCATGTTATTTTCTACTCCCTATATAGCCATGTTATTATCTATTCTCTGTATATAGCCATGTTATTATCTATTCCTTATATATAGCCATGTTATTATCTACTCCCTATATAGCCATGTTATTTTCTACTCTCTGTATATAACCATGTTATTATCTATTCCCTATATAGCCATGTTATTATCTATTCCCCATATAGCCATGTTATTTTCTACTCCCTATATAGCCATGTTATTATCTGCTCTCTGTACATAGCCATGTTATTATCTATTCCCTATAGCCATGTTATTTTCTACTCCCTATATAGCCATGTTATTATCTACTCTCTGTATATAGCCATGTTATTATCTATTCCCTATATAGCCATGTTATTTTCTAATCCCTATATAGCCATGTTATTATCTACTCTCTGTATATAGCCATGTTATTTTCTACTCTCTGTATATAGCCATGTTATTATCTACTCTCTGTATATAGCCATGTTATTATCTATGCCCTATATATAGCCATGTTATTATCTACTCTCTGTATATAGCCATGTTATTTTCTACTCTCTATATAGCCATGTTATTATCTATTCCCTATATAGCCATGTTATTTTCTACTCCCTATATAGCCATGTTATTATCTACTCTCTGTATATAGCCAAGTTATTATCTATTCCCTATATATAGCCATGTTATTTTCTACTCTCTGTATATAACCATGTTATTATCTATTCCCTATATAGCCATGTTATTATCTATTCCCTATATGGCCATGTTATTTTCTACTCCCTATATAGCCATGTTATTATCTGCTCTCTGTACATAGCCATGTTATTATCTATTCCCTATAGCCATGTTATTTTCTACTCCCTATATAGCCATGTTATTATCTACTCTCTGTATATAGCCATGTTATTATCTACTCTCTGTATATAGCCATGTTATTATCTATTCCCTATATAGCCATGTTATTTTCTACTCTCTGTATATAGCCATGTTATTATCTACTCTCTGTATATAGCCATGTTATTATCTACTCTCTGTATATAGCCATGTTATTTTCTACTCTCTGTATATAACCATGTTATTATCTATTCCCTATATAGCCATGTTATTATCTATTCCCTATATAGCCATGTTATTTTCTAATCCCTATATAGCCATGTTATTATCTACTCTCTGTATATAGCTATGTTATTATCTATTCCCTATATAGCCATGTTATTTTCTACTCTCTGTATATAGCCATGTTATTTTCTACTCTCTGTATATAGCCATGTTATTATCTACTCTCTGTATATAGCCATGTTATTATCTATGCCCTATATATAGCCATGTTATTATCTACTCTCTGTATATAGCCATGTTATTTTCTACTCTCTATATATAGCCATGTTATTTTCTACTCTCTATATATAGCCATGATATTTTCTACTCTCAGTATATATCCATGTTATTTTCTACTCTCTGTATATAGCCATGTTATTATCTATTCCCTATATATAGCCATGTTATTATCTACTCTCTATACATAGCCATGTTATTTTCTACTCTCTGTATGTAGCCATGTTATTTTCTACTCCCTGTATATAGCCATGTTATTTTCTATTCCTTACATATAGCCATGTTAATTTCTACTCCCTATATTGCCATGTTATTATCTACTCTCTGTATATAGCCATGTTATTTTCTACTCCCTATATAGCCATGTTATTTTCTACTCCCTATATTGCCATGTTATTATCTACTCTCTGTATATAGCCATGTTATTATCTATTCCCTATATATATCCATGTTATTTTCTACTCCCTATATAGCCATGTTATTATCTATTCTCTGTATATAGCCATGTTATTATCTATTCCTTATATATAGCCATGTTATTATCTACTCCCTATATAGCCATGTTATTTTCTACTCTCTGTATATAACCATGTTATTATCTATTCCCTATATAGCCATGTTATTATCTATTCCCCATATAGCCATGTTATTTTCTACTCCCTATATAGCCATGTTATTATCTGCTCTCTGTACATAGCCATGTTATTATCTATTCCCTATAGCCATGTTATTTTCTACTCCCTATATAGCCATGTTATTATCTACTCTCTGTATATAGCCATGTTATTATCTACTCTCTGTATATAGCCATGTTATTATCTATTCCATATATAGCCATGTTATTTTCTACTCTCTGTATATAGCCATGTTATTATCTATTCCCTATATAGCCATGTTATTTTCTAATCCCTATATAGCCATGTTATTATCTACTCTCTGTATATAGCCATGTTATTTTCTACTCTCTGTATATAGCCATGTTATTATCTACTCTCTGTATATAGCCATGTTATTATCTTTTCCCTATATATAGCCATGTTATTATCTAATCTCTGTATATAGCCATGTTATTTTCTACTCTCTATACATAGCCATGTTATTTTCTACTCTCTATATATAGCCATGTTATTTTCTACTCTCTGTATATAGCCATGTTATTTTCTACTCCATATATATAGCCATGTTATTTTCTACTCTCTATATATAGCCATGTTATTTTCTACTCTCTGTATATAGCCATGTTATTTTCTACTCCATATATATAGCCATGTTATTTTCTACTCTCTGTATATAGCCATGTTATTTTCTACTCTCTGTATGTAGCCATGTTATTTTCTACTCTCTATATATAGCCATGTTATTTTCTACTCTGTGTATATAGCCATGTTATTTTCTACTCTCTGTATATAGCCATGTTATTTTCTACTCTCTGTATATAGCCATGTTATTTTCTACTCCCTGTATATAGTCATGTTATTTTCTACTCTCTGTATATAGCCATGTTATGTTCTACTCTCTGTATATAGCCATGTTATTTTCTACTCCATATATATAGCAATGTTATTTTCTACTCCATATATATATAGCCATGTTATTTTCTACTCTCTATATATAGCCATGTTATTTTCTACTCTCTGTATATAGCCATGTTATTTTCTCCTCCATATATAGCCATGTTATTTTCTACTCCTTACATATAGCCATGTTATTTTCTACTCCATATATATAGCCATGTTATTTTTACTCTTTATTTTTTATTTGTTATTCACTGTATATTTTTTCCTCATTTCACTATTTCTATTTATAAAAATAAACAAAAAATCTTTACATTTTGGAAATGGACCCGTAAGTAAGCATTTCACTGTTAGTCTACACCTGTTGTCCACGAAGCATGTGACAAATACAATTGTATTTTATCTGAAATTTAATTTTTATCAAGATATTAGTTAAGAAAGATCCGTCATGCTCAGATAAAACCAGCCATTTTGGATTAGAAAGGACAGAAATGTAAAGTCAGTCAAACAAATGGGAAGGAAAATAATGGTAATGTCAGTCATAGCAGAAACAGGCATTTTTTGTGGTTAAGATTTAATTATCACTTGCCATGGATGCCGCCACATGGATGCCGGTGCCTGGAACGAGTTCTGGAATACGGACAAATGGATTGCGTCTTGGTGACACATATTTTCTTGCTCTCAAAAAATTTCTATTTTCTGTCGATCCTCCTACAGTGTAAATGTATTATCCAATCCACTGAGAGGCAGGTGCCAAGATTCCACAGACAGAAATATGCACCCCTGCAGCTGGCCTATTGGCATGCAGCACGTGACACTACACAAAAACACACAGACAATGCACACATGCATGCAAGTAAACGCACACATACTGTACACACACATCGGGGAATTACATGACACACACACACACACTGACACACACTTAACACAGCTTTGATCATATCACTAACATCAGCATGTGCATACATTGTTGAATTTTGCTGAATACGCTCAGGCACAAGGACACACACATACACACCGACTACCAAAGGCCCCAGAAAGGACTCATTGTAGGTAGGGTGTGCTCTACCCCTCCTTCATCATCTCTTCTGGGAAATACTCCAGGTCGTCGGCTGCCTTGGCCTGCATGATAAAGCCTGCAGTGAGACTCTGACCGGGTGTGTGAGTGAAATTTCAACTGCAGCACACGATAGGAGGCGTACACACAATAATAATAACGTGAGCGCTTACATTTGTCCTATTTCACACATGTAAAAGTGCATTGGAAGTGTTTTTTTTTTGCATTTCCCACTCTCCCCGAGAGCCAGGGATCAGCCATTATGGACAGCTATCCTGGAGCAGCTAGAGTTACATGCCTTGCTCAAGCGCACATCAACAGATTTTTTTCACCGAATGAGCTCTGGGATTTGAACCAGCAACCTTTGAATAACTGCCCGACCGCTCCTAACCGCTAGTCTACCTGCCGCCCCATGCACACATTCATGCACACACTCATACACACACTAAAGCACCGGTCAACAGACGACTGCATCATCCCCCCAGTATGTTTCCATCAAGATGAACCCCCTAAGAGACCGTCATCCATATTGTCACGGAGCCAGTGAGTTTATGGACAAGAGCACATAGACAGACAATCATACGGATGAGAGGGCGATTACACCAAGAAGAAATATTACTGATCATCGGATTGAAATAAGGTTGAGGGGGAGAGAACCACAACATGGTGGCCTCACGTCACCATCCTGTGTGTGTGTGTCGGCAGTGAATCTCTCCATGTCAGGTGACAGGTTTACGCAAGCCATAGAGACATCAAGGCTCCCCCAAATGTGACAGGGGCAGATTGTGTAACATACAGGCCATCTATTCTCCCTTCCGATCCTTGATGGGACGAGACGTTTTAATTCACCAGGGTAAGGATGCAGGACTTGACAACTGTACTCTTGTCAGAGCAAACAGAAGCATTCTCTGTGACTCCTATCGTTTAGGCTTTCTGCTTTGATTTACAGAGGTGGATGGGTTTGGAGAAAAGGTCCTTTGTTTTGTATAAACTAGGTTAATGATACCCGACTCCCGCCGTTGGACATCGATTGGCTATTGATTTGCTTTAACCATTGTGGATGTCAATGAGGTATGTGTTCAATGACTAGGTGTGAAGTACAGAGGTAGGATCTTAATTTGATCAACCCTTTGCTGGGGAGTTTCACTTAATTTTTTCCTTATGAAAAATGCATCAATCCCTACAAAAATATCCAATAATTATAATCCACATAATAATTCACATTTCCTGTTGCTGCAGGATTATTTTCCTGCTGTAGCAAACTGGCTCAAATTAAGATCCTACATCTGTATGTCCACCTCCATAGCTCTACATGTAACAGTTGTAACTTTACGTCGTCCCCTCGCCCCGACACGGGCGCGAACCAGGGACCTTCTGCACACATCAACAACGGTCGCCCACGAAGCATCGTTACCCATCGCTCCACAAAGGCCGCGGCCATTGCAGAGCAAGGGGCAACCCTACTTAAAGTCTCAGAGCAAGTGACGTAACTGATTGAAATGCTACTAGCGCGTACCCGCTAACTAGCTAGCCATTTCACATCCGTTACATACACAAAGAGCTAGTGTAAACAAGAGCAAGAACATCACCACTAGTATAAACAATAGTATCACCACTCTTGACACCTCCTCTCCATATCTACACGTTCTTCTCCTTATCTCATGTTGAAATACCTTGTGCACACTGAATAAACGTTGAATAATGGCATGCTGGAATTAAGCATGAATACTTCTCTGAGTTAGCCTTGCCCTGGTTTAAAGCTCCTCGAGGTATTGTACAACAACACTATCATAATTACCTGCTTCTCTGTGGACCCAACTGAAATTACACTCCATAATCCAAGGGATAAGAGCCAGTGTATGGCATTTATTCTCAATATATTCGACTCTCCACAGGGTCCCCCATGTTGACCAATCAGAATCAAGCTGAGTTTGAATGACACACTATTTAAGTAAACATAGGATGTGTGTCTGTGTGTGTGTCGGTGAGTGACCATGTCTATTTACCCCCACACATTGAAACATACTGGCACCGACAGCAGGGATCCTGTGATTAAGATGGTGCCATATTGTCAGTCTAGATAGAACATGGTTCTCCAGTAGCTACATCAAAGCCAGACCAGCGGAGTGGCCCATGTATTAACACATGACAGGAAGATGTGCCCTCACGTTCACACCTCACTTCCTGTGAACGTGTTTACGTGTTTCACCACTTGGCACATGGATCAAATAATAGTGAGAGTGAGAAGTGTCTTGTGAGTGGATTTATTTTTTTTGTTAATTTAACTAGGCAAGTCAGTTAAGAACAAATTCTTATTTACAATGACGGCCTATCCCAGCCAAACCCTCACCCGGATGACACTGGGCCAATTGTGTGCCGCCCTATGGGAGAATGTATCGCTGCAGAATGCTGTGGTAGCCATGCTGGTTAAGTGTGCCTTGAATTCTGTCAGAGCACTTCTAAACCATCCCACCTCCTCCTCCATGCTTCACGGTGGGAACCACACATGCGGAGATCATTCGTTCACCTACTCTGCATCTCACAAAGACAGCGTTTGGAACCAAAAATCTCAAATTTGGACTCATCAGACCAAAGGACAAATTTCCACCGGTCTAATGTCCATTGCTTGTGTTTCTTGGCCTAAGCAAGGCTCTTCTTCTTATTGGTGTTCTTTAGTAGTGGTTGCTTTGCAACAATTTGACCATGAAGGCCTGATTCAGTCTCCTCTGAACAATTCGACCATGAAGGCCTGTTTCAGTCTCCTCTGAACAGTTGATGTCTGTTACTTGAACTCTGTAAAGCATTTATTTGGGCTACAATTTCGGAGGCTGGTAACTCTAATGAACTTATCCTCTTCAGCAGGGGTAACTCTGGGTCTTCCTTTCCTGTGGCGGTCCTCATGAGAGCCAGTTTCATCATAGCGCTTGATGATTTTTGCCACTGCACTTGAAGAAACTTTAAAAGTTCTTGAAATGTTCCAGATTGACTGACCTTCATGTCTTAAGTAATGATGGACTGTTGTTTCTCTTTGCTTATTTGAGATGTTCTTGCCATAATATGGACTTGGTCTTGTACCAAATAAAAACATCAGTTCTTTACTGTATTTGTTGAGTCTCTCTCTAGTCATGTTTTTAAAAGCTTTGAATTCTCACAGTATCAATTTTGCTGTGCATTCGAGGCATCTTGAGGAAACTTCGCAGACACGGTGATATGAGCTATCTGATTGGCTAGCAATAGGCCTATAGGTGCACTTGATTTACTCTCTGGGCATGTTGGGTCGGCAGAGTTCTACCTTCAGACACATGATATTTTTCAAAATGGGAACACTGCCTGGACAGAGGATAACAGGTATGCTATCCACTACTACAGAGAGCCATCCTCAGTTGACCCCAAAACCTGTTCAAATGAACTTTGAACAAAACACTTACTCGTCTGGCAAAAGAACAGGCACAGTACAGATCATTATTATCTCTGATGCACACAAAGTGCTAAATAATTAAATAAATAATATAGACTAAACAGATTCCCCAAAATAGCTAGCACACTTGTCAAGCGGACTCCATAGAAACCATTAGGTTACTGTGGGAAAAGCAGTTGAATTAAGTCGTGCTCAAAGAGGTGAACAAAAGCAAACCAATCCCACAGGCTAATAACTCTGTCCCTTAAACACAGGGCATTCAAATTCAGTCCATATGTGTGACTGGGCAGACTCTTCCTGAGTCCCATTACTGCGTTGAACTAGTGCTATCCATTAACCACCATCCTCATTAAGGCCAAACAAAACGCCACCTAATTCTAATTAGATGGGAGTGATGTCAGCGGAACCGGGTAGAGAGCATTGTGGGAGTGAATTGCAAAACAAGGTTGCCTAACTCAATTTCCAGAATAAACCAAATTCACGCATATATTACAGAAGAAATACAGCGTGGGGTGGCTGAAACAATGCTGTTAAATAGGCTTGAAGTTGTACAAGGTGCAACAGGCGAGGTATCTACAACAATCTCCCCCGGGCCTTCTCATAGCACAGAGTTATCCTTCAGTCAACAAACGGATGCCATTAACAACAATGTATTAAATTAGCACTCAAGGTTGCAGTCTGTATATGCCCTCTCTCTATTTATATAATGCATTCACTCAGTCTCACAGATCTTCATTTGAGCCAGTTTGCTACAGCAGGAAAATGATCCTGCAGCAAAAGGAAATGTAAATTATTATGTGGATTATAATTAATGGACATTTTCTGTAGAGGTTGATACATTTTCATTAGGGCAAATCAAGTCGGACATTTTAAAGTGGAAATTACAAACTTTCGAAGCCTTTTTAAACCTTGAATACACTACAAGTTGGCATTTCCTGATGTGCAGGAAAATTCTCAGCAACAAAAGCGTGATCAAATTAAGATCCTACATCTGTATAGGCTTACAGTGCCTTCTGAAAGTATTCACACTGTCATGTATACTCCCTCTCTGGCTCGCTAGGTCACCAGGCAGCTCATTATTACACACACCTGTCACCATCGTTACGCGCACCAGTGCCTCATCAGACTCACCTGGACTTCATCACCTTCCTGATTACCTTCCCTATATATGTCACTCCCTTTGGTTCCTTCTCCAGGCGTAATTGTTTTTGTTCTGTTGTTTCGTGTCTGTAGGCTGCTTGTGTTTCTTGTTTTGTTTGTTTATTTATTAAATTATTCACTCCCTGTACTTGCTTCCCGACTCTCAGCATTCACGGTACACACACCCCACAAAGTGGGATTAAAAGGGGTTTAATTGTCATTTTAAATCCCAAATACTTTGTTATGTAAAAGATGGAAGAAATAGTCATAATAATATCTTTAATTTATGTAAGTATTCAACCTTCTGAGTCAACAAATGTTAGAATCACATTTGGCAGCGATTACAGCTGTGAGTGTTTGTTGGTAGAACTCTCAGAGCTTTACACGTTGTACAATATTTTCCCATTAATGTAAGAAATTGTTCCAACCCTGTATATTCTGTTGTTGCTAGACAGCCATTTTCAAGTCTTGCCATAGATTTTCAAACCGATTGAAGTCAAAACTGTAACTAAGCCACTCAGGAACATTCAAATTCGTCTTGGTAAGCAACTCTTTGCCTTGTGTTTTAGGTAATTGTCCTGCTGAAAGGTGAGTTTGTCTCCCAGTGTCTGTTGGATAGCAGACTGAACCAAGTTTTCCTCTAGGATTTTGGCTGTGCTTAGTTCTATTCAGTTAATTTTTATCCCCAAAAAACTCCCTTGCCGATGACAAGCATAACCATAACCTGATGCAGCCACCACCATGCTTAAAAATATGAAGAGTGCTACTCAGTGATGTGTTGGATTTTCCCCAAACATAACGCTTTTTATTCAGGACAAAAAGTTAATTTCTTTGCCACATTATTTTAGTGCCTTATAGCAAGTTTTGGAATATTTTGTACAGACTTCCTTCTTTTCACTCTGTCATTTATGTTAATAATGTGGAGTAACTACAATGTTGTTGATCCATCCTCAGTTCACATGTCACAGCCATTAAACTCTTAACTGTTTTAAAAACCATTGGACTCATGGTGAGATTCCTTCCTCTCTCAAGGGGGCTTGTATCTTTGCAGTGACTGGTTGAATTGATACACCATCCTAAATATAATTAATAACTGCACCATGCTAAAAGGGATATTTAATGTCTGCTTTTTTTACCGATCTTCCAATAGGCGCCCTTTGCGAACCATTGGAAAACCTCTCTGGTCTTTGTGGTTGAATCTGTGCTTGAAATGTACTGCTCGACTAAGAGAGCTTACAGATAATTGTATGTGTGAGGTAAAGAGACGGGGTAGTAATTTAAAAATCATGTTAAACACTACTATTGCACACAGAGTGAGTCAATGCAACTTACTATGTGACTTTACTCCTGAACTTGTTTAGGCTTGCCATAACAAAAGGGTTCAATAGTTATTGACTCAGCTTTTCATTTTGTATAACATTTCTAAACATTTCTAAAAACACAATTCCACTTTGACGTTATGGGGCATTGTGTGTAGATCAGTAACACTATTTTTTATCTATTTTAAATTCAGTCTGTAACACAACAAAATGTGAAAAAAGTCAAGGGGTGTGAATCCTTTCTGAAGGCAGTGCATTCAGAAAGTATTCAGACCCCTTACCCTTTTCCACATTTTGTTACCTTACAGCCTTATTCTAAAATTGATTAAATTCGTTGTTTTCCTCATCAATCTAAACACAATACCCCTTAATGACAAAGCAAAAACAGGTTTTTAGAAATTTCTGCAAATTTCTTAAAAAAATATATCTCTTATTTACATAATTATTCAGACCCTTTGCTATGAGACTCAAAATTGAGCTCCTTTTTTATTTATTTATTTTATTTCACCTTTATTTAACCAGGTAGGCTAGTTGAGAACAAGTTCTCATTTACAACTGCGACCTGGCCAAGATAAAGCATAGCAGTGTGAACAGACAACAACACAGAGTTACACATGGAGTAAACAATAAACAAGTCAATAACACAGTAGGGGAAAAAATGAGTCTATATACATTGTGTGCAAAAGGCATGAGGAGGTAGGCAATAAATAGGCCCTAGGAGCGAATAATTACAATTTAGCAGATTAACACTGGAGTGATAAATCATCAGATGATCATGTGCAAGTAGAGATTCTGGTGTGCAAAAGAGCAGAAAAGTAAATATATATAAGGTGTTTAAGTAACAAAACGGATGGCACTATGATAAACTGCATCTAGTTTGCTGAATAGAGTATTGGAAGCTATTTTGTAGATGACATCGCCGAAGATGTCATTGTTGAACATAAGACTGTAAAACACCAGGAAATCCGCTCCAAGTGATTTGCATGTTTGGAAATCCGTTTCCAAGTATTCCCATGCATAATAGAGATCACGTATACAAACGTAAGCAAGATTTAAAATGATTATGTTTAAGTCAAATTGTATATCTGTTTGGGCTTCTTGCAAATCAATTGCAGTCTACAAATTTCTTGCCATTTCATTCTGCCCCCTGACCATTCGCTCAAGAAAAAAAATCATTCCGCAGCTGAATCTAGTCAATGATCCCTGGTGTAGAGGTTTGTAATATACGGATGTTGGTCAAGCAGAATGATCCAGATGAACAAGATAAAACACGTACATGTGCATACACAAACTCCACATGAAAAGGACCATACCAAAACAAAATGTTGCACTCCATTTGCTCTATTTGAATTCACTCGCATGGCCTTTTGGGTATAGTATATTTCAACATGTCATGGAATGCATGTAGAGTGCATTTGGAAAGTATTCAGAGCCATTGACTTTTTCCATATTTTGTTACATTACAGCCATCTTCTAAAATGTATTAAATCGTTTTTCCCCCTCATCAATCTACACACAATACCCCACAATGACAAAGCAAAAACAGGTATTAAGATTCTTTTGCAAATTTATACGTTTTTTAATAAAAACATATTATTTTCCATACTGTGAGAATTCAGACCCTTTATTCAGTACTTTGTTGAAGCCCCTTTGACAGCGATTACAGAATCAAGTCTTCTTGGGTATGACGGTACAAGCTTGACATACCAGTATTTGAGGAGTTTCTCCCATTCTTCTCTGCAGATCCTCTCGAGCTCTGTCAGGTTGGATAGGGAGAGTCACGGCACAGCTATTTTCAAATCTCCCCAGAGATGTTAGATTGGTCCAGGCTATGGCTGGGCCACTCAAGAACATTCAGAGACTTGTCCCGAAGCCACTCCTGCATTGTCCTGACTGTGGCTTAGGGTCGTTATCCTGTTGGAGGTCCTGAGCGCTCTGGAGCAAGTTTTCCAACAAGGATCTCTTTGTGCTTTGCTCCTTTTACTGAGGAGTGGCTTCCATCTGGCCACTCTACCACAAAGGCCTGATTGGTGGAGTGCTGCAGAGATGGATGTCCTTCTGGAAGGTTCTCTAGAGCTCTGTCAGAGTGACCATCGGGTCCTTCTTCCCAGATTTCTCAGTTTTGCCGGGTGGCCAGCTCTAGGAAGAGTCTTGGTGGTTCCAAACTTCTTCCATTTAAGAATGATGGAGGCCACTGTGTACTTGGGGATCTTCAATGCTGCGGACATTTTTTGGTACCCTTCCCCAGATCTATACCTTGACACAATCCTGTCTCAGAGCTCTACGGACAATTCCTTTGACCTCATGGCTTGGTTTTTGCACGGTCAACTGTGGGACATTATATAGACAGGTGTGTGCCTTTCCAAATCATGTCCAGTCAATTGAATTTACTACAGGTGGACTGAAATCAAGTTGTAGAAACATCTCAATGATCATCAATGGAAACAGGATGCACCTGAGTTCAATTTCGAGTCTCATAGCAAAGGGTCTGAATACTTACGGTAATCAGGTATTTCTGTTTTTTATATTTAATACATTAGCAAACATTTCTAAAAAACAGTTTTTTCTTTGTCATTATGGAGTATTGTGTGTAGATTGATGAGGGGGAAAATTACTTTAACACAATTTATCACAAAGCTCTAACGTAATAAAATGTGGAAAAATTGAAGGGGTCTCAATACTTTCCGAATGCACTGTATACATGTTTGCTTCACACGAAGGCTACTCTCTTTATTCCTGGTATAATAACACATTGAATATAGGATATGAAGACTATACTTAGTCCACAATGCCCTAGCTACTGCATAGCTGACAATGGATGGCCCACTCCATTGCCAAGGTCCCCCTGAATGCTCGTATAGGCTAATTGAATGAACATTATTGGTCATTCAGGACAGCTTTTTCTTGTGGCTGAAGTGCACTGTACACACCTGCATAAGCACCACCCACACACAAAAATAACCAGAAACAATGTCCTACATGTGCCCATGGCTCTGTGAACAATGGCGGCAGGCCAGAATTCTACTTTGTGTTAATGGACTCTAAAGTTTCTTTTAAGTCTTAGGTTTTCTCATGACTAGTTTCTCATGGTAGATTTGAAGACGAATGACAATTAACAGAGGTTCCATAACTTAAAAGTGGTACTTGGGAGAGGAGCAGGTGTTTTGTACAGCTAGCAAAGAGAGACAGAGGCTATAAACGGAGTCATTAAAGGGATACTTCAGGATTTTGGCAATGAAGCCCTTTATCTTCATCTTCATATATATGAACCCGCGGATACCATTTTTATATCTCTGCGTCCAGTATGTAGGAAGTTATAGGCAGTTTCGCAAGCCAATGCTAACTAGCGTTAGCACAATGATTGGAAGTCTTTGGTAATAGTAGCATGCTAGCTGTTACCATAGACTTCCAGGCATTGTGCTAACACTGTTAGCAATTGCGTTAATGCTAGTTAGCAACTTCCTTCAAACTGCACTTGGAGACATACAAATGGCATCCACAAGTTAATCAGACTCTGAGTAAATAGATAAAGGTCTTAATTGCCAAAATCCCAAAGTATCCCTTTAATATCTATGTAATCTCTATGCATAGAACACAGCATTCTTGATAGGACTGTCAGTGCCCACAAAATTCATCTCAGGTTCAATCTATTCAGGTTTAATATAATGATAGTTATCTCTCTGTAATATTTAATGGATATTAAAGATAATGTTGGAGTTCCAAGCACAATGGAGGATAGGTACAGAAAATGACTAATGTAATTGAATTCCAGAACTGGAAGTGAATGAAATGTAAAAAAAAAAAACATTGTATCTCAAGAGATTTCATGCAGACGATTAATCTTTAGAGAGAGGATCCATTTGCCATTCTTAGCTATGATAAAATATAAATCTGGTTTATATGAAACAACCATACGGAACATTATATCCCTGAAACACAGGATTAAGTACGTATCAAATCCTGCACAGTTTGACAGCATTCGTAAAAAAAAAAATCATTTTCCAATTACTGTCTACATGTCCACCAGGAAAAGCAATACAAACAAGCTTCTCTTTATAATTGTCTTTCCTTTATTGTTTTTTTTGTTGTCCAATCATAACTACACACGGACATAGCAGGAACAAAAATCATTTTGCTTCCTTGAGGAGGTCTCTGGGGTCTGGTCACATGGCCAGGCTAAGGGTGTGGAAGCCACGGTAATCACACACAGAATGTAATTGAGCGTTTGAATGACAGCTGTCTGGCGATGATAGGTGGTAGTAATGTGATTATTGCCACGGTCCTGGCGGCTCTCACTGCTTTAATCACATTGTAGGCCAGCTTGTGTGTGCAGTGGTGGGAGCCTGAATTCACAAAGACCAGCCCACACAGTCTCTGCTCTTCTTAGCTTTGCTCAAAACCTAGGTATAGGAGAACCAAAGCCAATGGGAGTTTACGTCGCAATAGTAAGCTACCATGGAAACCCGTTAATCACAACAAAATATCCTTTCAGAGAGAAAGTATAGAGCAGGTAGGTACAGACCTTAATGAGTCGGATGGATGAACCTAATGCAGTTGAGGAGCCCCTAAGGTGTCTGTCTAATGCATATCTGAATCAAAATGTGCATTGTGTGTGCTCGGCACACAATATTGCACCTACTGTATATCTTATTGACATCAATGCATGATTTAAAATGAAAACTGTAGTTACACACACTATCCTAAGATAGGAACTGCCCATAGAGTTTGACAGGGTGGCCAATCGGAGGAAACTAGACTCACTTACTTTACCGATAAATGTAGCACAGGGTGACTTGGTTTCGCTCTGTCGTGATGTGGTGGCCTTGCCTGTGACTTAAAATGAGTGTCGCCCTGGGCCCAAGAGAGAATTTCCTCTTGGTCTCAGTGGGCGGCTGAGGGGAAAACGGCTCATAATAATGCCCGGAAAGGAGCAAATGGAATGTTGTCCAACACCTGGAAACCATGTGTTTGATGTATTTGTTTACATTCCACCAATTCCGCTCCAGTCATTACCACAAGCCTGTTCTCCCCAATTAAGGTGCCACCAACCTCCTGTGCTCTTGGTGTAATCGTTAAGACGTTGTTTCCCGAGCGGGAAACCAGGATTCAGTTCCCACCAGCTACATAAACAAGGAGGCAAGCAAGGAAGTATACACCAGATAGGAACAGTAAAGTGGACCCTTGGTTTTTTCAGGGTCAGCCATAGTATTACAGCACCCCTTGAGCAAATTAGGGTTAAGTGCCTTGCTCAAGGACACATCAACACATTTTTCACCTTGTCGGCTCAGGTATTCAAAACAGCAACCTTTCAGTTAATGGCCCGACGTTCTAAACACTAGGCTACCCGCCCACCTACCTGTCGAATAGTACTCTACACTGTGTTGCCCCCACTTTCAGGGCCAGACAGTGTGTTACAAGAAGGGAATATGATTAGCATGCTCTGTTAAGCAGCCTGCCATAGTAACACAGTGGTGTGTTATGAGTGTGTTTACACTGTAACCTTTGATGTCTTCTGAGAGGACAAAGACACCTTTATGGAAAAACCACATGATTTCACATGTGGAAGATTACATGATGTCACATGTGACATTTCCACATTTTTTGCAAGTTTTTGCTAAGTGCCTAGTATAGGTAATGAATGTGTATGGGAATGCTATAGACTTTGTTGTGCAGCTGAAAGGTCAGTGTACTTCAAATCCAGAGGTTGTGAGTTCAAATCCCAGGGTAAGACATACTTTAGCTGAACAGCAATTTCACATGTGAAGTGTTCCAAAACCCCGTTATCACGTGAAGTACTCCAAAAATACATGTTTTCACATGTCATGTGAAATCATGATTTTCCACTTGTGAAATCATGTGGGTCAACATGTGATGAAATGAACCTACACCATCAGCCATTGCTGTTCATTGTGCAGAATTGTTTTGGTAATTTGACAGTAAATTTCTACAATAATACTGTTTAGCTATATACATATATATACACTCGAATCGCAATGCACTTGGGTACTTTTTGGCCCATCCTGCAAGTTAATTTGGCACGCCTCACTTGCAATTGCATTTAAACTTATAGGACACTAGTTTATATCAACTTATAGCACAAACTGTTTTTAAAACATCCTGTAATTTTATAGTAAGTTACCGGCTACTGAGTTGCGATAAAAATTGTGGAAACAACTTTTAATGTACACTGAGTGTACAAAGCATTAGGAGCACCTGAATGTGACCAGGTTAATCCAGGTGAAAGTGGTGATCCCTTATTGATGTCACTTGTTAAATCCACTTCAAATCGGTGTAAATGAAGGGGAGGGAACAGTTAAAGAAGGATTTTTAAGCCTTGAGACAATTGAAACATGGATTGTGCATGCATGTCATTCAGAGAGTGAAAGTGCAAGTCGAAATATTTAAGTGTATTTGAACGGGGTATGGTAGTAGGTGCCAGGCGCAACGGTTTGTGTCAAGTACTGCAACGCTGCTGGGTTTTTCACGCTCAACAGTTTCCTGTGTGTATCAAGAATGGTCCATCACCCAAAGGACATCCAGCCAACTTGACACAACTGTGGCAAGCATTAGAGTCAACATGGTCCAGCATCCCTGTGGAACACTTTCAACAACCTGTAGAGTCCATGCCCTGATGATTTGGGGCAGTTCTGAGAGCAAAACGGGGTGCATCTTAATATTAGAAAGAAGTTCCTAATGTTTGGTATACTCATTGTGTGTTCCAAGCAAAAAGTATGAACCTGGTGGCACTGCAGAAATGTCAATGCACTCCCAACCAAGCAATTGCAAGTCCAAATCCCTGAAGAATGATTGTATACTCTACGTCAAGTGTGCTTAAGCACTGCTAGTTTTACATTGGTGGTGATAATTGTACATTTTTTTTACTTGATTCTGGGCACCTTTTAGCTAAGTGCAGGAATGCATTCTTGCCAATAAGACTGTGGCCATATCTCTTTTACACTCACATATCTGGGGGTGTAGCTGCCCTGTAGCAGGACATTACAGATTGGTAGCGAGCAAGGGGTTATTTGTTCAAATACCATTTAAGGCTAGGTCCCAGTTTTGTTCGCAGTACAAAATTATACAAGATTTTACAGTAATGGAAATTAGAACACAGCGGCATATTGTCATTTTATAGAAATAACATTTAAGTTGTTGTATATATTTACTCTACTTTAACAGCAACTTAAGCAAAGTGCAGAAATGTATTCTTAGCAATAAATTTATAGCTAAAGATGTCCATAGACCTGGTGGCTGGGCAGGAACTTCAGGTAGCTAGCAGCTAAGAGGTTGTGAGTTAAAATGAAGTCCCAAGTAATCAACATACAGCAGCATACTGTCCTTTAACTTTCATTTACCTGTAAATATACAAGTTATACAGTAACTTGTCACGTTCCTGACGTCCCTTGTCACATTTATTTGACATTAATTTCACATGATATCATGTTCTCACGTGCTCACATGTTGTCACGTGTAGTTTTATGTTATCACATGTTGCTTCACATGTTCCTTTACATGTTATCACATTAACTTCACATGAAATCACGAGATCATATGAGATCACATGAGATGACACGAGATCACATGTGATCATGTGAATTTCATGTGTTTTTTCCATAAGGGCAGAGAGAGAGAGAGAAATCAAAATTGCGATGGTGTTAAACTGCAAGATAACACAGAGCTCCCCTTCGTTTAACTGTAGCATGAAGATGAGACATCAGTATCTCTGAGTATTGTTTGAATCCTACAGAAGCAATAAACTGGAAAATATTAGGCCTAAATCGATGACACAATAGACACAATGTTCATATCACCACAGTAACCACATTGTTCCATAATTGTCCAGTGGACAGTCAATGAACTCCACAAAGCCAGTGTGACTGATGTGTGTGAAATACATCTCTATTTCAAGTTGCAAATCACCAAAGCAGGTGAGGGAAAAGGTAGGTGCAGCGGAACGGATTGATGGCAACACAACACAACAACGATTCCCACCTCATCTCATCTCCCTGCCACCGCTCGGCCATGTTCTTAATTCTATCGTTTAAATACGAAGACACAAAGGGCCCCGCTAAGTAAAAAATGCATGACAGGGAACTAAAAGCCGAAAGCCAATCCTTGGACAACAGACAATTAATATCTTCCCTTCCTCCCATCCATCCCTCTTCCACTCTGTCTCTCTCGCTACTCCCCTCTCTCATTCCTGCCTAAAAAAGGAAAATAGTCGAAGTGGAGATCTCGGAATTCCAATTACAATGGCAGTAATTAGGAAAGAATGTGGGGTTCTCACAATTATGATCTGGCTTGCAAGCGACCCCTCCGCCGCAGCTTTAATTAGCCCTATAATGCCTGAGAATATATTTCCTCCTCTCTCTGTCTTCCTCCTTGGAGCTGAATTAACTAACTGATTCTGAGGAGGAGGAGGATGACAACAAGGGAGGAGGGGGGGGGGGGACAACAAGAAGAGAGGAGGGAGGAGGAGGGGATGACGACGAGGAGGAAGAAGAGGGGAGGGGAGGAGGAGGACAACGAGGAGGGAGGAGAGGGGGAAGAGGAGGTTGAGGAGGACGGAGAAGATGATGAGGAGGGAGGAGAGGGAGGACGACTAGGAGGAGGTTGAGGAGGAGGAGATGAGAGGGGGAGGTGGAGGAGGCAGGAGAGGGCTGCATGAATTTGTTTCCCCAGTTAGGGTTGGCAGGGTGAAGAACAGAACGGCAGCCCTTACAGCTCCTGCAGAGCAACACTGTCACTACTACTGCTGCTATTAGTACTGATAATAATGCTCCAATGCAGACCCTGATATGGCCAGCTCCCATGCTCGCTATGCAAGGAATCTACACACTTTCATCTGCTGCTGTCTGTTACCCTTTCCTGGCCTAACAAGGCTTATCTATTTAAGATCTCTTCTTCATTAATCAATCAATAGTACATTACTTTACTATTTATCTGTAGTAGTCTAATAAGCGCCTCTGAAAGCTCATGTGGTGCTTGGTTTGTTTGTCATTGCCTGTCTATCACTGAAGAGCTGAGGTTCACCCTCCTCCTGACATTACTATCTTATCTTCAGCATTCCATTTCTAATGCTACGCTAAACAGTTTGAACCTGGCAGTATATCTCAGCAAACATATACTGTACGTCTGTACCTTGTACAGTACCAATCTGCCTTAGGCAATAATGCTACTGTTATTTCAGTGAAAGATATAATCATCCTTTAATAGCTTTATCATACACTACTGAATAGAAAGTAAATGCATCCACTTTCCGGGTAGATGAGTTCCTTTTAGTCCTTAACTGACAGGCAGTCTGATATTAAGAGCCTATAATTATGATGCTAATTCCACAAAGACCATTATGGTTCTGCTTATTACGGGTCTTAAATTGAGGACTTCAATAAGAGCCTCTATTGGTTTTGTAGTTAAATGATATGGTCGTCATAATAATTTGGCTCTGCCTCTTTTTTAAATGTAGAATTGAAGGCATATGGCACTCCAATATTAAGCAGAATGCTTACACACATTTGATCAGCCAAAGGGTTTGAAACAGAGTTAGCCATTTTTTTTTTAAAGAGAGCATAACACACATTGTTAACATAAACTGTGAGTCGGATGATCTTGGTTAGTTTGAACCATAACTGGATGGCCACATTACCCCCAGATGAAACTGAAATAGCAGTCTTACCAATTGGTACCGTCATATGACTTGAGCAGAGGTCCTGTCATTATGCTATGACTAAACTGTCACCTCTGCCGATGACTTCAGTACGCTTGGGTCTCTGTGTGTCCCAAATGGCAACCTATTCCCTATGTAGTGCACTACCTCTGACCAGGGCCCATAGAGCTCAAGGCAAAAGTAGTGCGCTATACTGGACATAGGGTGCCATTTAGGAGGCAGCATCTGAGTCATCAAAGGTAGTGTGACCAACGCAGGGTTGTAAAGGCAGTCAGGGTATGCAGGGTGAGAGCGGAGAGGAGAGCGGTGCTAATGAATTCTCCCAGCCAGTTCATAAACGACCCATACATCCACCAGGACCTCCCCAGGGGAACACTTAGCACCGGGTCAAACAGGCTCCTCCGTAGCATGTTCTTTCAGAGCCATTCAAACCAAAGGTCAACACGGATTTATCACAGTGCTATTGATGGATGTCAATGACACCCAGGGTTTAGGCGGCGGGAGCGTGCTGCTTGAACATGCAGGGGCTTAGAGCTGAGCAGGTTGACATAAAGTGTGGTCAACTTTGTTCTAAGGGCAGAAAGAATCTGATTGGTTTAGAGCAGTACAAATCTGATTGGTTTCTAAAAGGTCAATGGGCAGAGTTTAACAGATGCACAACTTTGGAAAACATGGCGGAGGTTTGAACTGAGAATCTTATAACTAAATCTTTGAATTGTAGAATTTTGAAATCATTATTTATGTTACAGTAGAAAATGTGACAACCCAGAAAACAGGAGACATCAGTAATTTTTATTTGACCTTTATTTAACTAGGCAAGTCAGTTAAGAACAAATTCTTATTTTCAATGAAAGCCTAGGAACACTGCCTTGATCAGGGGCAGAACGACAGATTTGTACCTTGTCAGCTCGGGGATTTCGGTTACTAGACCAACGCTCTTACCACTAGGCTATGCTGCCGCCCCATTAATTCCCTTAAAGGGTGAGTCCCAACCCCAATTTCAGCCTTTGCCCAACCCCTTCAAATTTTCAAAAATGCATTCTGTTGAGAAGTTGCAGGTTGGAGGAATTGCTCATATTACTTTTGGGGGTGGGTAAATGTAGTTGTACCTGATGCCAACACTTTTTCACAAAAGCATACTTACCAAAAGCACCCACTGGCACCCTCTGATAGTACCATGATGTGCATCGCAAGGAAATACAGCTCTGGACAGTTAGCTCACAGTGGTAAGGCAACCGCGTTCCCGACATCTATTGCTACTTGTTGTGTGAGTTTGAACCCTGACAGTATAATACGGACCGTGGTCCGCCAGTTGAGTATGGGGGTGAAAAGTTCAATCATCACCTTGAAAATGAAGATTAGGGGCTCAATTCAATCCAACCCACATTGCAGTAGTTACGCAGTAGTGGTTTTTCCAATGGGGAAATTCACTCACAGATTGGTCATGGGGTACTATATAAGAACCTACAAGTACTACCAGGGCATTCCCCTCACAGGTGGTGGCAGGACAACAACCTCTCCCTCAACGTGATCAAGACAAAGGAGAAGATTGTGGACTACAGGAAAAAGAGGACTGAGCACATGTCCCCATTCTCATCGACAGGGCTGTAGTGGAGCAGGTTGAGAGCTTCAAGGTCCTTGGTGTCCACATCATCAACAAACTAACAAGGTCCAAGCACACCAAGATAGTTGTGAAGAGGGCACGACAAAAGCTATTCCCACTCAGGAGACTGAAAATATTTGGTATGGGTCCTCAGATCCTAAAAAGGTTTTACAGCTGCACCATTGAGAGCATCCTGACTGGTTGCATCTGCTCTGCTTGGCCTCCGACCGCAAGGCACTACAGAGGGTAGTGCGAATGGCCCAGTACATCACTGGGGCCAAGATTCCTGCCTTCCAGGACCTCTATACCAGGTGTCAGAGGAAGGCCCTAAAAATTGTCAAAGACTCCAGCCACCCTAGTCATAGACTGTTCTCTCTGCTACCGCACGGCAGCGGTACCAGAGCGCCAAGTCTAGATCCAAGAGGCTTCTAAACAGCTTCTACCCCCAAGCCAGAAGACTCCTTAACATCTAATCAAAAGGATACCCAGACTATTTGCATTGCCCCCCATTTTACACCGCTACTACTCTCTGTTGTTATCATCTATGCATAGTCACTTTAGTAACTCTACCTACATGTACATATTACCTAACTAACCGGTGCTCCTGCACATTGACTCTGTACCGGTACCCCCATGTATATAGTCTCGCTATTTTTATTTTACTGCTGCTCTTTAATTACTTGTTACTTTTATTTCTTATTCTTATCCATATTTTTTTAACTGCATTGTTGGTTAGGGGCTCATAAGTTAGCATTTCACTGTAAGGTTGTATTCAGCGTATGTGACTAATACAATTTGATTTGATTTGAGCTGCTTGGTCAGGATTAATCATACCCTTCTAGGTAGGATTCCCCTGACTGGTTAACTAGGGGCTCTGGGCTGGGGAGGGGGTCTGGGGGAGCATAAGGGAAGGTGACAGGCTTTTAATACCAAAATGATGCAATTAAAAGGAGAGAAAGGGTGGAAAAGCCATCGATCCTTTAATTTGCAAAGCGTGGCAGTAACAAACGACCCGACATCATCAGTCCTCTACGACCCCCCCGCCCCCCCCCCCCCCCCCCCCAGTCACCCCGTCTCCAACTCTCATACAGTATGATACATTATGCATGCTAATCCACCAGTAGCCTCCCCACCCCAACCCTCTTCAAATGAGTTTGGATGACAGGTTATGTAGTGTACAGAGAAGTGGGGTCTGGACTATAGTCTCTCTCTCTCTTTCTCTCTCTCTCTCTCTCTCTCTCTCTCTCTCTCTCTCTCTCGTACAGTAAGTAGAGTTAGTTGACCCAAGTAGTGGACCATACCATCTCAATTTCCATTTAGCCTCCTGGTCCATGTCCATTGCTAATGAAGTACACCCCTGACCATTTTTCTTCCTCGCCGCAAAGAGAGAAAGAGAGAGAGCGAGAAAGAGAATGAGAGACACAGAGAGAGAGAGAGAGAGAGAGAGAGAGAGAGAGAGAGAGAGAGAGAGAGAGAGAGAGAGAGAGAGAGAGAGAGAGAGAGAGAGAGAGAGAGAGAGAACATGGCAGGACGGGTGTGTTTGAAGGTGACACCAGTACCAGTTAAAAATGATGCACTTATAAAGTGGTTTTAATTAAGTGCCTCCTTTTTAATCCTTTGATTGATAGTTGGACAAGAACGAACAGGGGACTTTGTTAAATTTAGTACATGTGTCAATGACAAAGATGTGATGAGCCGCTCCTTCCTGTCTCTCCAAGAAGGAGTTTAAGTCAGAAACGTATCGGCCATGGCCATTGACAAATGATCATAAATGAACAAGATGTTACAATAAGACACAAAGCCATTACGCCAATGGTGTGCCCTTCACACAATACGCGTCGGAAACAATTGCCAGTGGAACGATTGGATACATCTCTTCAGCTTCCTGGGAAGGCGTGGGAAGACCGTTGAGTTGACATTGGGGAAGGACACGCAATTGTTAACACGGGACGGTGGGATTGAATGGTGAGGAACATGGTGGTTTTCCGGGCACACAATACTATTGTGTGTGTGCGCACGCACGCACGCACGCACGCACGCACGCACGCACGCACACACACACACACACACACACACACACACACACACACACAGGGGGCACAGATGGCACTGCTCATTTTCACTGAGGAATTGGACGCTGGTGTGTGTTAACCTTGCTGGTTTACCTCACCCGTACGGTCACAGGATCTCTGTGAATGGATATACAGTATATGCCTATTTGAGAGAGAGAGGACCAAGGAGCAACATTTGAGATGAGAGTGCATTGTTTAGAGCAGGTAAATTGTTTAGAACGGGTAAACATTGTTTAGAGCGGGTAAACATTGTTTAGAGCAGGTAAACATTGTTTAGAACGGTGTTTAGAACGGGTAAACATTGTTTAGAGCGGGTAAACATTGTTTAGAGCAGGTAAACATTGTTTAGAACGGTGTTTAGAACGGGTAAACATTGTTTAGAGCGGGTAAACATTGTTTAGAGCAGGTAAACATTGTTTAGAACGGTGTTTAGAACGGGTAAACATTGTTTAGAGCGGGTAAACATTGTTTAGAGCGGGTAAACATTGTTTAGAACGGGTAAACATTGTTTAGAACGGGTAAACATTGTTTAGAACGGGTAAACATTGTTTAGAGCGGGTAAACATTGTTTAGAGCGGGTAAACATTGTTTAGAACGGGTAAAGATTGTTTAGAACGGGTAAACATTGTTTAGAGCGGGTAAACATTGTTTAGAGCGGGTAAAAATTGTTTAGAACGGGTAAACATTGTTTAGAGCGGGTAAAAATTGTTTAGAGCGGGTAAACATTCAGGCAAATTGTGTCTTTTGGGAGACGGAGCGTAGCAGAGCAGAGGTTGACCTCCGCCAGTCAAAACAGAGCTCAGTGTGCTGGGTGGGGGAGGGGCGTTAGATTTGGACTGATATACCCTGGCAGCACAAGACAAGGGGCATGATGCCCACCTTACCCACTCCTCCATGACTAACCTTCTGGCCAGAGATAAATTAAAATGGAGAGAGAGCTCCCTCTCACTCACACACACACACACACACACACACACACACACACACACACACACACACACACACACACACACACACACACACACACACACACACACACACACACACACACACACACACACACACACACAAACACAAACACAGACCAAACAAAGAGACAGCACATCAACGCCCACTAGAAGTAAAAAGTCGTCTCGCAACAAGATAGACCTGTGTTTGCGAGTGCTGAGTACTATCCTACTTCTATGCTCATAAACTAGAACAAAAACATAACCAGGTCTGGCTTTGACGGTCTCTGTCAGCTAGGGCCAAACAAAGGACCTCCTGCTATGTGGCATCCCTGGTTACAAAACTGCCGAACCAAACCTAGTGATTCAGAGCATAATATGATTGAGGGGTTTGACTCCGTAAAGCTATTGAGCAAAATGTGATAGTGTTTTGTGAGGACTGGTGTGATGTGTTATTCTGCAGCAGAGAGAAGGAGGGGGGGGGGGGCAGAGAGAGAAATACAGTGCTGCATCAACTGCACAGGCAGGAAGGATGAGAAGGAGGAGGTGGGGGGGGGGGTATATTGGCAGAGAAGAGCAGTTGCGATACAACAGCATAAATTATTTGCCAAAGCCGCTGCAGCCAATGTGATCTAGTATCCCTGAGCAGACCATGGGGGCGACCAATCGCCTCCTGCAGCTGTGTATGCAATCCACAGATTACAAAATACATACTATTCGGATTTGACAAGCGACTAAACTCAAATCAGTTTCTTATGTACATTAATGGAATTGCCCTATTACAAAAAATCTGCTCAATAAAGCACTGCAAATAAACCGCACATCAAAATGTCTCTATGAAAAATCTGTCAGTGAGGGAACAAACACAGACCACTCTCACTGGAGGCCGTTTTACAGCTGCAATTTCAGTCTACAACAGAAGTGAATTTGTGTTTTCAATGTTTTTTTATTTTCAGCAAAGGCTTTTTTATGGATGTTTGCAGCACACGCCAGTCATCGATTGAACATCACTCTCTTTTCAATGTGTATAGTTCTTTGATTTGATATAATTGTGCGATTTGATTGGTTCCAACATCTAGGGCCTGTCCAAAAACAACCTCTAGCCCTTACAACCCACTATGTCAACTTGACGCAAACAAAAACAAGGTTTAGTGTAGTGAATGCAACACCAATCCACTACTCTGTCTCCGCAAGAGTTCCTTCATTAGGGGTGAGATTCAATTCGGTCCTGCTTTGTCTGCTATGCACCCTTTAACGTTAATATTTATCATCATTATTTCTCATTACATTTTAATGAAGCAGTGCATGTGTTATTTAAGAATACTGGCCTTCAGTGTGTGTGAGACTCTTTGTTAGTGTCATCTCATTCTCAGCTCGGTAGCCGGCTTCACCTCATGGCAATCTTCTATCGAGCTCTAGATCTCCTTTCTGGTACCACCAGCCTGTGGTCTAAAGTAGGCTTGTTACTGTAGTAATAACATGTAATTTGCCAGTAACGAGTAGATCCTGAAAGAGAAAGTAACGAGAACAGAGGTGCTCTAAATGCACTTGGCAAGTGAGCATTCCTCAACCCAGTGCATAAAAACAGACTTGCAAAATCAGTCAATGCCAGGACACAGTGCCAGCATGGCACATTGGTATGACGGGACCGACAAAGGCACGCCGATGCCTCTCTAGCGGTGGCAAGCTGTGGAGTCACGAAGTCAGCCTGTCTTTGGAGGGCACAGCAGATGTTTTCGCCCGGTGTCATTAGTTACAGTTTGGGAGAGCCCTAAACACACTCTGTTGAAGAGCGGGATGCTTTCATTAGACTAACAAATCAGAAATATGTTCAACGAGGCCGGAGTTGGAACTTCGTGGATGCGAAGGGAAGTCAGGCTTCCCCCAAAAATTGACCAAGAAAAAAAGAAAAAACATATCAAATGATTTATCTTTCGTCTCTCTGTGTTTCATAATTTGACTTCATTTTGCAAAAGGCTGAATGTATCTCACCGAAGAAAGCATCGGAGCAAGTGAAACAGCCTCCCGTCTCTGTATGTGTAGCACATCTATCTCATCATGCTGTCTGTTCAAAAAGAGCATGACATTGTTGCCGCCCGTAGCATTGAATGCAAGGTATTTGGCCTCCCATGGTGAAAAAATTTGACAATAATTGCCAATCAACCTCGAGCTAAACTGAGTGAGCTCAACTGTGAATGGTCCTGGTGCACAAAAAAAAAGTGTCAACGGAAGCCAGTTTGGATTTGGCTTCACGCCAATCACATCACATCAAGTCAAAGGTCATTGACATAAAAAACTTGATTTGTTGCATCTTGTTGTGTTGTCCTCCTAAACTTTCCTAAATTAGCCATGGATATAGGCATTTGAATTTATGGTTTTACTTAATTCTCCGTACTTGCCAATGATTATAACGATAACTCTGATCCAACCATAAATTCTTACAGTACATTGTGCCTCTGACCTGAAAGGATAGAAGTCCAATATGTAGCTAACGTTAACTAGCTGGCTAATTGTTGCCCATGAAATGAAATTAGGCTAGCGAGCAAGCATTTTAGCCAGGTAGCCTAGGACAACAAAAACTAAAAGAGTGTACTGTATGAGTTATAGACCGTTTTGGCAATGGCATTGGTGTTTCTCTACAAGTAGGGTGCATCAACATGATTTTCTACTTACGCACACACGCACGCACGCACACACACACACACATACACACACACACACACACACACAAATCAGTACTATGGACAGCCACATTATATTTAGCTTAAGTTGATTGGATTAAATTGTTTTTGGAATCTTTTAGTTGTCACTTTATTACACTAAAATACAATTTATGTTTGATCCGAATATGTAGCCGGAGGCGCCGTGTGGAGGGCGTGACGCAATTGCAGAGCCGCTGGAGGCCAAATTGATCTCTGTACCACATCGTCGTGCCCTCCCAAATTTTGCAACAATATGGAGGGCTGCGTATAGCTGTGTATAACTCTGCATTGAAATGATTGGTTGACAGTAGGTGGGGGCAGGTCCAGTGTAAACACAAACTCACTTCCTTGACAACAGCTCTGCTCCGCGAAGAAGTATAAATGCCCTGTCTTCTGCAGAGGCCGTATCGCAGTAAATGCTGTACGACCCCTGCAGAAGTCAGATTTACCATGAATAACCTTTTAGCATAGGTGATTTGATGATGATGAAATGTTGAAGTTGAAATGATGGAAATAGTGGAGACAGCTCCTGTTTTCTTTGCAACTTGCGGTAACTCTCCAATGTTCTAAATCAATAGTTGTTTGATGCCCGAGTTTCCCAGGAGGAATTCTGAGTTGGACGACCGTTCAAAATACATTTTTCCAGCCGGATCTAGTTTTTGTCAGAGTTGTCTTGAACGCACTGAAGTCGGAAGTGTGAGATTTCCGACTTACCAGTTTTTTGAACACAGCATCAGCCTCTGTGGAGGGAGGGAGAGAGCAGTAGAGGGTCTGTCTCTCACGTCATCCACCTGATGGTGAAACTTTCTTGATATTAAAGTAGACACGACGAGCTGCTAATAAAAATAAATAAAAATACAGGACTATCAATACACTTGGCTACTCATTCATTTTCAGTTGCAGTGTGAGTTGAAGTGAGTGAGTTGAGTTGAAGAGGAGAAGTGCGTTTTATCAAATGGTAAAAAATGGGAACACTTTGCCTACCCGGTGCGCAGGTCTTCTGAATCAAGTGCACCTACCGCCAACAGCGCAACACCAATTAAATAAAAAATGGAGAGCAAGCCCTTATCATTGGTTTTTCTACAGAAATGTTTGCTGATCGATTAGGAATGCCTTGAAGATCGACCAGTTGATCGCGATTGACCAGCTGATGACCAGCTGCTGTAGGTCATGTAACTGTTTGTTACATGCAATATGCTTTGTAGACTCCACCTGACAGAGGTTGCTCTCCAGTTTTGTGATGAAATAAAGGTGAGGTTGAATTTATTCTGCCACTGTGTCTTCTTACTGTCTTGGCCTTAGGCCTATATATCACGGTGGCAAGGTATATGAACTAACAGGTTATAGAGCAAACAACACAATTATCACAACACACAGTTTTTTCCCCCTGGCTTGGCTCTCCCAGTGATTTTACCCACGCTACTGAACTTTGGAACAGTAGGCTGAGACTGTGGGCAACTTCGGCCTCACTGAAGAGATACCCAAATATTGAAGCGTGAGAGGTGTACTCTAACTGTATATTATGATGAAGGTGAGAATGTATTTGGCTTCTTTTCCAACCAACTATTGTTCGAGTCTTTAGTGGCAGTGGAAAGCAACAACAATTATCAAGCTCGAGACATTAAACCCCAATGGAATTATTGTGTGCTGGCAAAGTGCTCTAAAACGCTGGTGGGTAATTCATTTGCTCAGACATGAATAAGCCATCGCTATAAATTAGACACTCATGGTTCTTTTCACATGTAATTATCTCTGTCTGTGATGTGTGAGATCTATGCTACATTATGGCTGGCAGATGATGGCATATTAAGTGTCTGAGTACCCTCTGCTAGTGGAAGGAGACCGTGAATATCTCCATATTATATAGTGGAAACCATCTACACATTCATGAGGGACAAAACATAATATGTGACCGACTGACTCGATTCGGTCTTATGTAGCAAAATTTGAAATTGTGTGTTTGTTTTTTTACATTGGATAAAAGTAGAGACTCAGAGCTAGAAACTGGTAAATAATACACTACAGTTTATGAACAATGGGAAAGTAATTCCGCTTTGAAAGTTGATATACTTGTAACCTCACTTTTGAGAAAATGGTACTGTACCTACTGGAGAACTCTTCTTTGTCTACACCCATTCAGCATCGTTCACACCCTGTCAAGGTTTAGCCCCACCCATCTCTTTAAGGATTCACATGTGAGGCCATGTACTAAACAACCAAAGAGTTCAAGACTAAAGGCTGGCTTGATGAAGTTGAAGAGCATACTGGCATTGCCTCATTTTGTATAATGTGATCTAGACTTTGAACCAAAGTATAACCGCTGGCAAAGTGTGGTCGCAAACCAGCTGTGGGAGGCAGGTGTGATATGGAAGAACAGAGGGGAATTTACAGCAGCTGTGGCACTTCTCTTTAGAAGAAGGGTTGATGGAGGCAAAGAATTCAGCAAGGTGCAGTAAGATTCATTCTCTAGCAGGCCCTGTACTGATCAGCAGTGACAGAGTAAAAAACGGCCCTCGACTTTGATCCACACCGGCCCACCAGAACCGGCCCCAGTATAATCCACCACGGCCGCCCTGCTAATGCGCGCACGTACACACACGACCAGCCCCTAATACAACCACCAAACTGCATCACAACCATTGGGCACTATTGCAGTACTACTTTAAAAAGGCTGCAGAACACACACGCAAACGCTGCACATTGTTATAAAACTTCTACAGATTGAACTACCTCACATCACATGAAGCCTAGAGTGAAAACTAGATGCTATAATATCCACAATACTCACTGAGACAGAACTGTTTAACTGCTGATCAGGGTCAGCTGGCTGGCTTTATGTCATGGGAGTACACCTTCTAAAAAACAATGGTTGAGCACCTCTCCAAACATAGAACGTAACCTGTAAGTGAACAGCACAAGCCATCTTGAGTCATGATTCATCTACATCACCTGAAGCCTGGAGTAAAAAAGGAATGCTATAATATCCACAATACTCATTGAAATATACAACTGCCTAACTGCTGCTCAGGGTCAGCTGGCTGGCTTCACTCTGTCAAAGTACTGGACAGCAATATTACACACAGGAAAAAGAGACGTTAGAAATGTAGGAGTCAAATAATGGTAAGTAAACAAGTTATAGGAAATATGTCGCAACTACCTGATTGGAGGAACAATTTTCTCAACAGCTCGCTTTTCTCTGCAACTCTATTGGATCATTATGTCAGTATCCAGGACCATTAGGATGTCCTCCTCAGTAACCATGTCAGTATCCAGGACCATTAGGATGTCCTCCTCAGTAACCATGTCAGTATCCAGGACCATTAGGATGTCCTCCTCAGTAACCATGTCAGTATCCAGGACCATTAGGATGTCCTTCTCAGTAACCATGTCAGTATCCAGGACCATTAGGATGTCCTCCTCAGTAACCATGTCAGTATCCAGGGCCATTAGGATGTCCTTCTCAGTAACCATGTCAGTATCCAGGGCCATTAGGATATCCTCCTCAGTAACCATGTCAGTATCCAGGGTCATTAGGATGTCCTCCTCAGTAACCATGTCAGTATCCAGGGCCATTATGATGCCCTCCTCAGTAACCATGTCAGTATCCAGGACCATTAGGATGTCCTCCTCAGTAACCATGTCAGTATCCAGGACCATTAGGATATCCTCCTCAGTAACCATGTCAGTATCCAGGACCATTAGGATATCCTTCTCAGTAACCATGTCAGTATCCAGGACCATTAGGATGTCCTTCTCAATAACCATGTCAGTATCCAGGACCATTAGGATGTCCTCCTCAGTAACCATGTCAGTATCCAGGGCCATTAGGATGTCCTTCTCAGTAACCATGTCAGTATCCAGGACCATTAGGATATCCTTCTCAGTAACCATGTCAGTATCCAGGGCCATTAGGATGTCCTTCTCAGTAACCATGTCAGTATCCAGGGTCATTAGGATGTCCTTCTCAGTAACCATGTCAGTATCCAGGACCATTAGGATGTCCTCCTCAGTAACCATGTCAGTATCCAGGGCCATTGGGATGTCCTCCTCAGTAACCATGTCAGTATCCAGGGTCATTAGGATGTCCTTCTCAGTAACCATGTCAGTATCCAGGACCATTAGGATGTCCTCCTCAGTAACCATGTCAGTATCCAGGGCCATTGGGATGTCCTCCTCAGTAACCATGTCAGTATCCAGGGTCATTAGGATGTCCTTCTCAGTAACCATGTCAGTATCCAGGGCCATTAGGATGTCCTCCTCAGTAACCATGTCAGTATCCAGGGTCATTAGGATGTCCTTCTCAGTAACCATGTCAGTATCCAGGACCATTAGGATGTCCTTCTCAGTAACCATGTCAGTATCCAGGACCATTAGGATATCCTCCTCAGTAACCATGTCAGTATCCAGGGCCATTAGGATATCCTCCTCAGTAACCATGTCAGTATCCAGGGTCATTAGGATGTCCTTCTAATTAACCATGTCAGTATCCAGGGTCATTAGGATGTCCTCCTCAGTAACCATGTCAGTATCCAGGACCATTAGGATGTCCTTCTCAGTAACCATGTCAGTATCCAGGGCCATTAGGATGTCCTTCTCAGTAACCATGTCAGTATCCAGGGCCATTAGGATATCCTCCTCAGTAACCATGTCAGTATCCAGGGTCATTAGGATGTCCTCCTCAGTAACCATGTCAGTATCCAGGGCCATTATGATGCCCTCCTCAGTAACCATGTCAGTATCCAGGACCATTAGGATGTCCTCCTCAGTAACCATGTCAGTATCCAGGACCATTAGGATGTCCTTCTCAGTAACCATGTCAGTATCCAGGGCCATTAGGATGTCCTTCTCAGTAACCATGTCAGTATCCAGGGCCATTAGGATATCCTCCTCAGTAACCATGTCAGTATCCAGGGTCATTAGGATGTCCTCCTCAGTAACCATGTCAGTATCCAGGGCCATTATGATGCCCTCCTCAGTAACCATGTCAGTATCCAGGACCATTAGGATGCCCTCCTCAGTAACCATGTCAGTATCCAGGGTCATTAGGATGTCCTCCTCAGTAACCATGTCAGTATCCAGGGCCATTAGGATGTCCTCCTCAGTAACCATGTCAGTATCCAGGGTCATTAGGATGTCCTTCTCAGTAACCATGTCAGTATCCAGGACCATTAGGATGTCCTTCTCAGTAACCATGTCAGTATCCAGGGTCATTAGGATGTCCTTCTCAGTAACAATGTCAGTATCCAGGACCATTAGGATGTCCTTCTCAGTAACCATGTCAGTATCCAGGACCATTAGGATGTCCTTCTCAGTAACCATGTCAGTATCCAGGACCATTAGGATGTCCTTCTCAGTAACCATGTCAGTATCCAGGGCCATAAGGATGTCCTTCTCAGTAACCATGTCAGTATCCAGGGCCATAAGGATGTCCTTCTCAGTAACCATGTCAGTATCCAGGGCCATAAGGATGTCCTTCTCAGTAACCATGTCAGTATCCAGGGTCATTAGGATGTCCTTCTCAGTAACCATGTCAGTATCCAGGGCCATTAGGATGTCCTTCTCAGTAACCATGTCAGTATCCAGGGTCATTAGGATGTCCTTCTCAGTAACCATGTCAGTATCCAGGGTCATTAGGATGTCCTTCTCAGTAACCATGTCAGTATCCAGGACCATTAGGATGTCCTCCTCAGTAACCATGTCAGTATCCAGGACCATTAGGATGTCCTCCTCAGTAAACATGTCAGTATCCAGGACCATTAGGATGTCCTCCTCAGTAACCATGTCAGTATCCAGGACCATTAGGATGTCCTCCTCAGTAACCATGTCAGTATCCAGGGTCATTAGGATGTCCTTCTCAGTAACCATGTCAGTATCCAGGGCCATTAGGATGTCCTTCTCAGTAACCATGTCAGTATCCAGGGCCATTAGGATATCCTCCTCAGTAACCATGTCAGTATCCAGGGTCATTAGGATGTCCTCCTCAGTAACCATGTCAGTATCCAGGGCCATTAGGATGTCCTTCTCAGTAACCATGTCAGTATCCAGGACCATTAGGATATCCTCCTCAGTAACCATGTCAGTATCCAGGGCCATTAGGATATCCTCCTCAGTAACCATGTCAGTATCCAGGGTCATTAGGATGTCCTTCTAATTAACCATGTCAGTATCCAGGGTCATTAGGATGTCCTCCTCAGTAACCATGTCAGTATCCAGGGTCATTAGGATGTCCTTCTCAGTAACCATGTCAGTATCCAGGGCCATTAGGATGTCCTTCTCAGTAACCATGTCAGTATCCAGGGTCATTAGGATGTCCTTCTCAGTAACCATGTCAGTTTCCAGGACCATTAGGATGTCCTTCTCAGTAACCATGTCAGTATCCAGGACCATTAGGATGTCCTCCTCAGTAACCATGTCAGTATCCAGGGTCATTAGGATGTCCTTCTCAGTAACCATGTCAGTATCCAGGGCCATTAGGATGTCCTTCTCAGTAACCATGTCAGTATCCAGGGTCATTAGGATGTCCTTCTCAGTAACCATGTCAGTATCCAGGGTCATTAGGATGTCCTTCTCAGTAACCATGTCAGTATCCAGGACCATTAGGATGTCCTCCTCAGTAACCATGTCAGTATCCAGGACCATTAGGATGTCCTCCTCAGTAACCATGTCAGTATCCAGGACCATTAGGATGTCCTTCTCAGTAACCATGTCAGTATCCAGGACCATTAGGATGTCCTCCTCAGTAACCATGTCAGTATCCAGGGTCATTAGGATGTCCTTCTCAGTAACCATGTCAGTATCCAGGGCCATTAGGATGTCCTTCTCAGTAACCATGTCAGTATCCAGGGCCATTAGGATGTCCTTCTCAGTAACCATGTCAGTATCCAGGGTCATTAGGATATCCTCCTCAGTAACCATGTCAGTTTCCAGGGTCATTAGGATGTCCTCCTCAGTAACCATGTCAGTATCCAGGACCATTAGGATGTCCTCCTCAGTAACCATGTCAGTATCCAGGGTCATTAGGATGTCCTTCTCAGTAACCATGTCAGTATCCAGGGCCATTAGGATGTCCTTCTCAGTAACCATGTCAGTATCCAGGGCCATTAGGATGTCCTTCTCAGTAACCATGTCAGTATCCAGGGCCATTAGGATATCCTTCTCAGTAACCATGTCAGTATCCAGGACCATTAGGATGTCCTTCTCAGTAACCATGTCAGTATCCAGGGCCATTAGGATGTCCTTCTCAGTAACCATGTCAGTATCCAGGGTCATTAGGATGTCCTTCTCAGTAACCATGTCAGTATCCAGGACCATTAGGATGTCCTTCTCAGTAACCATGTCAGTATCCAGGGCCATTAGGATGTCCTTCTCAGTAACCATGTCAGTATCCAGGGTCATTAGGATGTCCTTCTCAGTAACCATGTCAGTATCCAGGACCATTAGGATGTCCTTCTCAGTAACCATGTCAGTATCCAGGACCATTAGGATGTCCTCCTCAGTAACCATGTCAGTATCCAGGGTCATTAGGATGTCCTTCTCAGTAACCATGTCAGTATCCAGGGCCATTAGGATGTCCTTCTCAGTAACCATGTCAGTATCCAGGGTCATTAGGATGTCCTTCTCAGTAACCATGTCAGTATCCAGGGTCATTAGGATGTCCTTCTCAGTAACCATGTCAGTATCCAGGACCATTAGGATGTCCTCCTCAGTAACCATGTCAGTATCCAGGACCATTAGGATGTCCTCCTCAGTAACCATGTCAGTATCCAGGACCATTAGGATGTCCTCCTCAGTAACCATGTCAGTATCCAGGACCATTAGGATGTCCTCCTCAGTAACCATGTCAGTATCCAGGGTCATTAGGATGTCCTTCTCAGTAACCATGTCAGTATCCAGGGCCATTAGGATGTCCTTCTCAGTAACCATGTCAGTATCCAGGGCCATTAGGATATCCTCCTCAGTAACCATGTCAGTATCCAGGGTCATTAGGATGTCCTCCTCAGTAACCATGTCAGTATCCAGGGCCATTAGGATGTCCTTCTCAGTAACCATGTCAGTATCCAGGACCATTAGGATATCCTCCTCAGTAACCATGTCAGTATCCAGGGCCATTAGGATATCCTCCTCAGTAACCATGTCAGTATCCAGGGTCATTAGGATGTCCTTCTAATTAACCATGTCAGTATCCAGGGTCATTAGGATGTCCTTCTCAGTAACCATGTCAGTATCCAGGGTCATTAGGATGTCCTTCTCAGTAACCATGTCAGTATCCAGGACCATTAGGATGTCCTCCTCAGTAACCATGTCAGTATCCAGGGTCATTAGGATGTCCTTCTCAGTAACCATGTCAGTATCCAGGGTCATTAGGATATCCTCCTCAGTAACCATGTCAGTTTCCAGGGTCATTAGGATGTCCTCCTCAGTAACCATGTCAGTATCCAGGACCATTAGGATGTCCTCCTCAGTAACCATGTCAGTATCCAGGGTCATTAGGATGTCCTTCTCAGTAACCATGTCAGTATCCAGGGCCATTAGGATGTCCTTCTCAGTAACCATGTCAGTATCCAGGGCCATTAGGATGTCCTTCTCAGTAACCATGTCAGTATCCAGGGCCATTAGGATGTCCTTCTCAGTAACCATGTCAGTATCCAGGGCCATTAGGATGTCCTTCTCAGTAACCATGTCAGTATCCAGGGCCATTAGGATATCCTTCTCAGTAACCATGTCAGTATCCAGGACCATTAGGATGTCCTTCTCAGTAACCATGTCAGTATCCAGGGCCATTAGGATGTCCTTCTCAGTAACCATGTCAGTATCCAGGACCATTAGGATGTCCTTCTCAGTAACCATGTCAGTATCCAGGACCATTAGGATGCCCTCCTCAGTAACCATGTCAGTATCCAGGGTCATTAGGATGTCCTTCTCAGTAACCATGTCAGTATCCAGGGCCATTAGGATGTCCTTCTCAGTAACCATGTCAGTATCCAGGACCATTAGGATGTCCTCCTCAGTAACCATGTCAGTATCCAGGACCATTAGGATGTCCTTCTCAGTAACCATGTCAGTATCCAGGGCCATTATGATGTCCTTCTCAGTAACCATGTCAGTATCCAGGACCATTAGGATGTCCTTCTCAGTAACCATGTCAGTATCCAGGGCCATTAGGATGTCCTTCTCAGTAACCATGTCAGTATCCAGGGTCATTAGGATGTCCTTCTCAGTAACCATGTCAGTATCCAGGGTCATTAGGATGTCCTTCTCAGTAACCATGTCAGTATCCAAGGTCATTAGGATGTCCTTCTCAGTAACCATGTCAGTATCCAGGGCCATTAGGATGTCCTTCTCAGTAACCATGTCGGTATCCAAGGTCATTAGGATGTCCTTCTCAGTAACCATGTCAGTATCCAGGGCCATTAGGATGTCCTTCTCAGTAACCATGTCAGTATCCAGGACCATGTCAGTATCCAGGGCCATTAGGATGTCCTCCTCATTAACCATGTCAGTATCCAGGACCATGTCAGTATCCAGGGTCATTAGGATGTCCTTCTCAGTAACCATGTCAGTATCCAAGGTCATTAGGATGTCCTTCTCAGTAACCATGTCAGTATCCAGGGCCATTAGGATGTCCTTCTCAGTAACCATGTCAGTATCCAAGGTCATTAGGATGTCCTTCTCAGTAACCATGTCAGTATCCAGGGCCATTAGGATGTCCTTCTCAGTAACCATGTCAGTATCCAGGACCATGTCAGTATCCAGGGCCATTAGGATGTCCTCCTCAGTAACCATGTCAGTATCCAGGACCATGTCAGTATCCAGGGCCATTAGGATGTCCTTCTCAGTAACCATGTCAGTATCCAGGACCATTAGGATATCCTTCTCAGTGGCCATCAGCATGAAGGCCTCTAGGTGTTCTTGTGAGAGAGTGCTCCTGAGTCTGCTCTTGATATACTTTAAGGTAGAGAAACTTCTCTCACAAGCTACCTGGGTAACTGAGAAAGTGAGTAGGAACTACCTGGGTAACTGAGATGGTGAGTAGGGACTACCTGGGTAACAGAGAGGGTGAGTAGGAACTACCTGGGTAACTGAGAGGGGGAGTAGGAACTACCTGGGTAACGGAGAGGGTGAGTAGGAACTACCTGGGTAACGGAGAGGGTGAGTAGGAACTACCTGGGTAACAGAGAGGGTGAGTAGGAACTACCTGAGTAACTGAGAGGGTGAGTAGGAACTACCTGGGTAACTGAGAGGGGGAGTAGGAACTACCTGGGTAACGGAGAGGGTGAGTAGGAACTACATGGGTAACGGAGAGGTTGAGTAGGAACTACCTGGGTAACTGAGAGGTCAGTAGGAACTACCTGGGTAACAGAGAGGATGAGTACAAACTACCTGGGTAACTGAGAGGGTGAGTAGGAACTACCTGGGTAACAGAGAGGGTGAGTAGGAACTACCTGAGTAACTAAGAGGGTGAGTAGGAACTACCTGGGTAATGGAGAGGGTGAGTAGGAACTACCTGGGTAACTGAGAGGGTGAGTAGGAACTACCTGGGTAACTGAGAGGGTGAGTAGGAACTACCTGGGTAACTGAGAGAATGAGTAGGAACTACCTGGGTAACTGAGAGGGTGAGTAGGAACTTTTATCCAAAGCCAAGGATATGGTATGCATCAGTCAGCAGGTTGTACCGTCTCAGCATCTGTAGGATGAGCAGCATTTATTCTTAATTTCCACCTCATCTTCATTTCCATCAGGGCCGTCCTCCACTGCCCTGGTCATGTATTCTTCCAATCTTGAACCGTTCAGTCTGTTCGACTGTACAGCGAGGCTCCTCAGCTCACACTGCAAATTGTCAACAGTAGCTCGGCTATCAAATCGAAGCAAACATTTGCTGAGCTCTTGAAGGGCTGTCTCTGGAAGACCACTGGATGTTATTTGGGAGAGGTTTCTAGGGTCTAGAAGGGCTAGGTCAGCATATAGAGTGCCATGAGACAGAAATCGCCTGTGGATACTATCTGTGACTGTATCCATCATTTGATTGTGGACTTGAAATGTATAGGAACTCTCTGCCTCTGTCAAAGGTTCATCTTGAGCCATCTCTACAGATATGATTTTCTTGCCTTTTTCTGTGGCAGAGTGGCTCCCACCTCCTCCAGCTCTGTGTCCTCATCCTGTTCTTTGATCTTCGTATTTGCGAACTGAACAAATGTGCCTGTAGCTGCCTTAATGGTGTCAAAGTCATGCCTTTCAGGGTTTCCTGTGTAGCCACAACCATTCGATGGGCAGACAGGATGTCCATCCCACTTGTCTGCGGGTATTTGGACAGTAGTGACGTGTTCTCAAATATCCAAAGAAATATTTGAGCTGTCAGTATCGTCTCATACCGGAGAAGAGCCTCAGTAAATCCTCTTGCCTTCACCCGAACAGTTGTCTTCATGTTGGCCTGTCCTTGTATGGCTTATAGTGTGAGGGGTACTTCAACATTGAGACCCTGGCTTGGTTTTCCAAAGGATCCAAAGACCTTCTTCAAAGCACTATCCTTAGCCCACCAGTGTGTTTCTCTGATTTGAGATAGGTGTCTGTGTCGCGTGTCCTGGCTCTTCTTCTCCCACACATCCATCCTTTGGTAGGATTCACAGAGTAACACAGCAATGTCGTTAAGGAGAGCAAACAGTGACCCAATTGCTAAGACAATTTCAGTTGTGTCAGACAACCAGATTAAGGACATGTGCATAGCACCATACATGCACTTGATTGGGGGACTTTGAAGTTAACAGAGTAGAGAAGCCCTTATATTTGCCCTGCATATTGGATGCTCCATCCGTAGCATTGCCAATGCACTTGCTCATGTCTAATTTTAGTTTATCCACGACATCTGTCAACAACTGGACAAAGAACTGTCCAGTGGATGCCTCACACGTCACAATATCCACAAGCCTCTCTTGTATGATGTTTGTCACATATCTCACAATGACAGAACACTGGTTTTGAGAAGTTATGTCCTGAGTCGTGTTGATCTGGACACAGAACATTCCCGCTTGCTCAATTTCACCTGACCTGGTCTCTTGGATAATGCTCTGAGTTGTGTGAATGACGGTGTTGACAGTATTTTTTGAGAGGAGTGTGATTAGAGAACCTCTGCCTCTTGCCCCAGACTGATGTAGGTTCTTGCTTTTCTCAACGCATTCGGTGAGATGTTCTTTCAAGCAGACGTCATACTTTCCCAGCAGTATTATCATCTCCAAGAAATGACCGTGTCCTCTAATGTATACGCAGTCTCAGACTGCATCCCCCTGTAACTGAGCCCCCTTTTGCCAATGACTTTCACTATGTCTACGACACGTTCCAGCACCTGCCTTCCCCTGCGTACCTGCTCTCTGTGGGCAGACACCTGACTGCCACTAAACAGACTTTGAATATCTGCTTTGGAGGACCTTAAAAAGTATGCCTCTTTGCTCTTCTCATGCTCCTCTACCCTTTGGTGAACATGTTTCCAATTTGTCATTCCACTCACAAAAATATTGCTGTCAGTAGGCTTTGCAAATGCCATACAAATTGAACAGTATAAAGCATGGCTTTCTTCATTGTATGACAGCCATTTCCGATTGGTGCCGTCTTTAAAACAGAAAACCCTCTGTAGCACATAGTTGTTTGATTCCTGCATCGGGTGGAAACCAAAAAAAAATGATTTGGTCATCTGACTTGAAATAATCAAAAGTTGGTCTGGCATCCTGGCCTTCCCTGACTCTCTCTTCCATTGAAACTGGATTGGGCCTGTCATCAACATCAATGCTCACTTCCCCTGAAACTATCAACAACCTGGATATGAATAAAATAATATATAAATGAAATAACTTTGAAAAACTACAAAAACACAGCAGCAGCCCCACTATTTCATATCAAGTGAATGAATGACAACACAACACGTTTTGTTGTGTGGCTTTACTTGCCGTTCACACAGAACTGTTGGCATGGTGATGAGTTTCAACGCATTGTCTAGTAAGAGGCGAAGTGGTAGGAACCATGGTGATGAGGATCATAGCTAGCAAATCACTGTAGCCACATTCTCCAGCACAAAATATGAATTTGAGAGGGAAAGGACTTGATTGGTTTTACAATATGTATACTATTTGCAACCAATGGCTGTATAGAAATTAAATACAATTAGCTAATTAACGTCTGTATATGTCTAATCCAATTTAGAGTTTAGAATGACAAGGCAAAAGCAATCAGAATCAAATGAAAATGGTTGTTTTAGCTAAGTAAAATTATACGACAGTAAATAACTGATTGCCATTTCCCACAAAATCGCCACAGGACGGAAAAATCTAGGCATTCAGAGCTTTGCTAGGCATTCAGAGCTTTGCTAGGCATTCAGAGCTTTGCTAGGCATTCAGAGCTTTGCTAGGCATTCAGAGCTTTGCTAGGCATTCAGAGCTTTGCTAGGCATTCAGAGCTTTGCTAGGCATTCAGAGCTTTGCTAGGCATTCAGAGCTTTGCTAGGTTTCCGCTAGCCGGTTTCAACACCCAGTTACTGTATGTCTTTAGCTCAATTCTTTCTATCTGGTACATTTACACAACAGTAGCTCACCAATAATATTTGCATTTCACTCATAAATTCTGATATAACCTGTTGTACTTGTAACACATTTAGGCACATAAAGTCGGAAGTTTACATACACCTTAGCCAAATACATTTATACTCAGTTTTTTACAATTCCTGACATTTAATCCTAGTAAAAATTCTCTGTCTTAGGTCAATCAGGATCATCGCTTTATTTTAAGAATGTGAAATATCAGAATAATATTAGCGAGATGTCACGTTCCTGACCTATTTCTGTTAGTTTGTTGTATGTGTTAGTTGGTCAGGACGTGAGTTTGGGTGGGCATTCTATGTTTTCTGTTTCTATGTTGGTTTAAGGGTTGCCTGGTATGGCTCTTAATTAGAGGCAGGTGTTTGGCGTTTTCCTCTAATTGAGAGTCATATTTAGGTAGGTTGTTTCACAGTGTTAGTTGTGGGTGGTTGTCTCCTGTGTCAGTGTTTGTCGCACCATACGGGACTGTTCGGTTTGTTTTTGTACATCGTCATTTTGTGTAGTCTATTTTTCCCTGTTCGTGTGTTCTTCGCGTTATTTGTAAGTTCGTATTGTTCAGGTCTGTCTATACATTTCGGTTTTGTTATTTTGTAGTTTATTCAAGTCTAGGTTGTTTTCTGTCTTCATTGTTTTGTCGTGTCTTTATTAAATTATGTATTCACAACCCGCTGCGCCTTGGTTCAATCACTACTCCTCCTCTTCGGTTGAAGAGGAGGAGAACCGCCGTTACACGAGAATGATTTATTTCAGCTTTAATTTCTTTCAACACATTCCCAGTGGGTCAGAAGTTTACATACACTCAATTCGTATTTTGTAGGATTGCCTTTAAATTGTTTAACTTGGGTCAAATGTTTCGGATAGCCTTCCACGAGCTTCCGACAATAAGTTGGGTGAATTTTGGCCAATTCCACCTGACAGAGCTGGTGTAACTCAGTCAGGTTTGTTGGCCTCCTTGCTCGCACAAGCTTTTTCTGTTCTGCCCACAAGTTGTCTATAGGATTGAGGTCAGGGCTTTGTGATGGCCACTCCAATACTTTGACTTTGTTGTCCTTAAGCCATTTTGCCACAACTTTTGAAGTATGCTTGGGGTCATTGTTCATTTGGAAGACCCATTTGCGACCAAGCTTTAACTGCCTGACTGATGTCTTGAGATGTTGCTTCAATATATCCACACAATTTTCCTTCCTCACGATGCCATTTATTTTGTGAAGTGCACCAGTCTCTCCTGCAGCAAAGCACCCCCACAACATGATGCTGCCACCCCCATGCATCACGGTTGGAATGGTGTTCTTCGGCTTGCAAGCATCCCCCTTTTCCCTTCAAACATAACGATGGTCATTTTGGCCAAACAGTTATATTTTTGTTTCATCAGACCAGAGGACATTTCTCCAAAAAGTACAATCTTTGTCCCCATTTGCAGTTTTAAAACGTAGTCTGGTTTTTTTAATGGCAGTTTTGGAGCAGTGGCTTCTTCCTTGCTGAGTGGCCTTTCAGGTTATTGTCGATATAGGACTCGTTTTACTGTGGATATAGATACTTTTGTACCTGTTTCCTCCAGCATTTTCACAAGGTCCTTTGCTGTTGTTCTGGGATTGATTTGCACTTTTCACACCAAAGTACGTTCATCTCTAGGAGACAGAAAGCGTCTCCTTCCTGAGAGGTATGACGGCTGCGTGGTTCCATGGTGTTTATAATTGCGTGCTATTGTTTATACAGATGAACGTGGTCCCTTCAGGCGTTTGGAAATTGCTCCCAAGGATGAACCCGACTTGTGGAGGTCTCCAATTTTTTTCTGAGGTCTTGGCTGATTTCTTTTGATTTTCCCATGATGTCAGGCAAAGAAGCACTGAGTTTGAAGGTAGGCATTGAAATACATCCACAGGTAGACCTCCAACTGACTCAAATGATGTCAATTAGCCAATCAGAAGCTTCTGAAGCCATGACATAATTTTCTGTAATTTTCCAAGATGTTTAAAGGCACAGTCAACTTAGTGTATGTAAACTTCTGACCCACTGGAATTGTGATACAGTGAGTTATAAGTGAAATAATCTGTCTGGAAACAATTGTTGGAAAAATTATTTCTGTCATGCACGAAGTAGATGTCCTAACCGACTTGCCAAAACTATAGTTTGTTTACAAGAAATTTGTGGAGTGGTTGAAAAACGAGTTTTAATGACTCCAACCTAAGTGTATGTAAACTTCCGACTTCAACTGTATCTACCGCTTCGGATGCACTATCTTTGGCTTCGCTGTCCTCTCTGTCTACTCTTTTACCCGCAAACTGGGTTGTGGCATCTTCCTCTTGCCGGTTTAGCACTTCGATGTTAGCGTCGGTGGCACTGGTACTAGTACTACTACTACCACCGAATAAGTAGGTTCGTTTTTTACATTTAATTGCATTTGAGTGAAGAATTAACTATTTTGTCTCTTAACTTTTCAGCCCAACCCTTATGTTTTTTTACTCTGCTTTTCTATTTTTTATTGTAGCTAGTTTTGAGCTGTCAGTGTCAGTGTCAATGTGAGTGTGAGCAAGACAAAGGGGTTGCATAGACGTTCGTTTGGAATAGACCAACGGGCCTGGGGGAAAGGGGGGGTTGGTCCGTGTCGCTCAACTTTCTGCCCACATTTTTATTAGTTGTAAAAAATGTATAAGGCAGGTGGCCCACCGGCCCAGAGGTTGACCAGCCCACCAGGAATCCTCCCAGTGCTCCTGGTGGCCAGTCCGCTACTGCTGATCAGAACTGTTCTACCAGACCAGCTATAGACTGGCTATATTACTGAAATCCTTGGACAAACGACCGTTATCTATAGTATAAACTGCACAGAGCGGTGTGCTCTAAAGTTATTGCGCTGTGCTCATTCGTATTGCCAGGACAGTCATTAGAATGCTTGTGTTCCCTGGTCCACTGGGACACAGGGAAGAAAGTTGTCACGAGAATCTAACTTTTCAATCAAATTATTACAAGTGCCCAAGCTTTTATTCAATTTGGAAGAGTACATTACTTTGATGTCCTTTCCATTTCACAGAAGGGTAACTTGGGGCCATTTAAAAAAGGGAGAAAGCATCTATTTACCATAGTTTGCCAATACCTCCTTTCGAGACGAGGGGTAATGGGAAGTTTAATGTGGGTTTGTGAGGGGTTTTCAAGCTCCAATAAGGTGCTTATGTTTTAGCCAATTGGTTCTGCAGCCTGCAGTCAGGTTTGGTAAATAAAGCCAATTAATGCATTTCATGCTTGATTTTCGGATACGACAAATACTTCCTTGAAATAATCTAAAACTGCTCTTCTGACCTGCTTACATCAAACCAAACCACAATGGAAACAGAGCAACCTACATTGAGTAACATTGAGTAACAGTATTTGTTGCCATAAACGTTTCCGTGAACGTTAGCCATTTCCTATATTTCATCATATTTTAGTATGATTATTTAAGATACTGAATAATAAAATGTTTCCTATGTATGCCATCTGAGCTGTCAGCAGTTTGAAATCCAACAGCAGTGTGTACTGTGTAGAGGAGGCTAAAGGCTGCTGCTGCACTGCAGGTTTGATTGAACAGCATCATATGTCGAGCAGTGATGGGGTCGAGATCTTGTCTTGCACTCTGAATGGTGAAAAGGTCTCACAGAGTGAAGACAGAATAGAGAGAATAGAGGATGGAGATTGCGAAGTGGGGTTATACCGTATTTCAGGCTTGGTGCCCTTTTAACACTCTCTATTTCTTTTTTCTCTCTCTCTACCCCCCCCCCCCCCCCCTCATAATCTCCTCCACTTTTCAATCTGAAAAGACATGGTTTTACCTAATAGGTTTACATTTCTGACAGCCTTATGACAATTTGTTGGTTCTGGACATAGGATGAAGATGAAGAGGATTTCCATTACTGCCAGTCGACTACATGCAGCACCATACTTGGAAAAACGTAAATAGCAGGAATTCCATCCATAAAAGCAACCGATTATCGAACTGGTTATTCACCCTGGATATCTACGAAAAAGGGATTACTGACTGTGATTCGTAACTGTCAGAGCTGTTTTATATTTAGTTAAGGGTTCACTCATCGGTCAAAATCAAGATATCAGTACCACTCAAGCCCAAGAACGGTAGGGGAGGGATGGGGTTTAGCTGTACTCCTTATCAGCTAGAGGAACAGAACAGTCTACCCAGCTACGGCACTCTGGACTAACACACTAACACCACTGCCACCACCGCCAGTGTTTTCCCTCCCATCGTCAGGGGGAATGTTCCCTCCTGATGCATCCTGGGACGTAAATTGCACTATAGAGGCTATCAGACATATGAGGAGTTCTGTAGTGGAGCCCCTGATGGCGGTTTAAAATGAACTCATCCTATCTAAAAACAAAATCTATCCAGCATCAGCATTCATTAGGCTGAGGGGCTTTTATAAGCACAGCTTGCCATGGAACCTCTTGTCTGGGGGAGATTGATGGCGGGAGTAGACGCTGGGCTCACTAATGGCTTTAGAGTTGAGGCCTGTTGGAAAGGCCGGCTTATTCTTTTACTCTTTTTCACAAGCATGTGCTTTGTCATTCAGTGTGTAAGTAAGTAACAACCAACAACATGAACAGATTACTACTAATTAATTTGGTCTCTAATTATTTAATTCAATCAAAATAGTTATTATGCAATGATGATTGATGTCATTTAGCCGTATACTCTATATTCAATGTGATTCAATAGCGTAATTAGAAGAAACATCAATATTCACAGTATTGCATTGCAGTACTTGATTGACTGAATACGGTTTATTCAGTTTTGTCAATGCATTCCATTGACAATCAGTTCATCCCTTTTCAAGCAATCTCACCATGAGCCAATCTGAATGAGAAACTCTTATCTTTTCCTGGCTCATCTATATGCAGGTTGCCGAAATGCAGCTGATCACTGCAAAAAGAAGCCCATCTGCATTGATTTAATTCCGTGGGGAAGGAAAATAAGATTCGCCTATCATGGGCTATTGGAATTGACACAGAGAAAATTCAACCTATCCAACTATGGCAATAGAAATACTGTGAGGCCCATATAAATAATAGAACGGGCTTTGAACTTCTAACCCTGGCAATTTGACTGCTAATGGCTGCCTGGTATTGTGATGTAATCATTTGCATGGTAATGTACAATGTTCATTAAAATTATGCTGACTGATGTGGCTCATGCAATGGAATGCATTTTTTGTATTCTTGTCATTTGACTTGACTCAACAAATCACAGCACAGTTCGATGCTTTCACATCCTGCTTTTACTTCCTGCTGTCACGCCTGCTTCCGATCTCCCTCTCTGGCGCTCGAGGGCGCCAGACTGCCTTCACTACGCACACCTGTCACCCTCGTTACACGCACCTGCCCTTCATCTCCGGTCACCATCATGCGCAGCAGCGCATCATTGGACTCACCTGAGCACCATCATTATTTTATTGCCTCCCCTTTATCAGTCTGTCTCCTCTGTTGGTTCCCTGTGTCTTTTTTTATTTTTATTTTACCTTTATTTAACTAGGAAAGTCAGTTAAGAACAAAATCTTATTTTCAATGATGGCCTAGGAACAGTGGGTTAACTGCCTTGTTCAGGGGCAGAACGACAGATAATGCAGTGTCTGCATTAATGTCGTTGTGTGTTCCTGTCTTGACGCTGTCCTGTTCCATGTCCATTGGTTAATTAAATGTTCACTCCCTGTACCTGTTTCTTATCTCCAGCGTCATTCCTTACACCTGATTTGCTCCTATGGGTACACTCGCAATGGCCGACAGTTCACCCATTATACCATCATTGACTTGAATTGGGATGCCCGATTCATTCATTCTTATTTTATTAGTAGTAGTAGGTTTTATTTGTTTCTCTCAGTCATAGACTGAATTGTACACCAGTTTACAATAAAAACATTGTCATGCCCTGACCATAGAGAGCTGTTTATTCTCTATGTTGGTTAGGTCGAGGTGTGATTAAGGGTGGGTTATCTAGGGGAATTGTATATCTGTGTTGGCCTGGTGTGGTTCCCAATCAGAGACAGTTGTTTATCGTTGTCTCTGATTGGGGATCATATTTAGGTAGCCATTTCCCCATTGTGCTTTGTGGGATCTTGTCTAGGTAGAGTTACCTGTGAGCACTATTTTGAGCTTCATGTTTCGTTTGTTCGCTTTATTGTTTTTTCCCTTTGAGTTTTCTATTCCAAATAAAAGGAAGGAAACATACCGCGCTGCGCCTTGGTCCAATCATTATGACGAACGTGACAAACATCAATAATAAATAATGATCAAATAGTAAAATCCTAAACTAGCAAAACACTTTTAATCTAATACAATGTTAAAACATGCAATAAATACAAAACAATACTACAAAGACAATATTTGGAGTGGCAGCTTTAGCAAATACATGTTTAGAGTTCTTAGTTAGGCATTTCTAAGGCCACTGGGCTATATGGTGTGTACATTGTTTAGTGAAGTGTGGAGTGGGAGAGTTCTGATAGTGGCCTGTGTGTGTAATGGGAGTGTTCAATTTGTGGCTGCTGTGGGTTCCTCGTCCAGTAATCTGCTGTCTGGTTGTAGAGGAGCCAGTCTGCAAACAGGGATTTAGTATATGTTTGGCAAATCTGCTCCTGTCTCCTCTCCAAAGACATGATTCCAAGGGTTTTAAGGGCTTCCCGGTAGCTGGTGTACGACCCGCCCATAATTATTCTGCAGACACTCTTCTGGACCCACTCCAGCTGAGTAGTCAGGGTTTGAGTGAAGCCAGGGTGCCAGGCAGGGACAGCACACTCCAGAACTGGTCTTATGTAGACCATGTAGATGGACAGTACACTCTTAGAAAAAAGTGTTCTGAAAGTGTTCTTCGGCTGTCCCCGTAGGAGAACTCTTTATGGGTCCAGGTAGAATCCTTTTTGGATCCAGGTAAAACTGTTTTGGGTTCCATGTAGAACCCTTTCTCTAAAGGGTTCTACATGGAACCAAAAAGGGTTCTTCAAAGGGTTATCCTTTCGGGACAGTCGAAAAACCCTTTTAGGTTCTAGATAGCACTTTCTTTCTAAGAGTGTTGGTCTACTGTGATGACAGAGAAGCGCTTAATGTGCTTGAGGAGGAATAGCTTCCTGCTGGTGCTTGTGGTCATGGTGTCAACCTGGCTGCTCCAGCGCAAGTCCTGTAGGACAGTGAGACCCATCACCCTGACCTTTGATGTCTTTGACAGGGGGACACCGTTGATGAAGAGAGGTGGCGCAGGGGGTGGGTTCTTAGAAAAGGTGACATGCGTCACAACACATTTCATCTCAATGAGGAGCATGTCATTGGTAGCGGTCCAGGTGCTGAGCTCGCCCAGTTAATTCTGCATTGATAATGGTTGCTGCAGTTTCCTGGTTTCAAGCAGATTCATGTCGTCAACATATTTCCACAAAGCGTTGGCAGCTTCATGTGCAGAATTTTAATGGGGGCAAGAAAAAGGACGGGGCCAAGGAAGGTCCCCTTGGCCACATCACATGTAAGGGACTCCCATTCAAATAGAGCACCACGATAGCACACCTGTTGTCTCCTGTCAGAGATAAAGTCAGAAATCCATGGGACTATTTCAGACCTCACCCCCAATGACAAGATATTTTTAATGATGGTAGTTATTTCTATGGTGAGACCATTGTAAAGAAACAAAGACTCAATAAATTGCATACAGGAAAATACTATTTTCAACAGGAGGTCATTTCATTTTAAATTGCAATAGGCAAAATTATTGTTTCATGCTCTTCATATGGGGCCAGTAATTCAGTAATAAATAGCTACCAATGTACCTCTCATAGCTGTAAGTAACCATTTATGTTGCATCCAGTACATAATCAGTGTTAATCCATAACTAAGCTATATGGAATTGTTTTAAGAAGGTCATACCAATAATCATTTTGATATTTGATTTTGAATTTTAAGACCCCTTGAAGTATCAAAACAATATATTAAACAAATATTTAATAAAAATGTGTATTTGGTCTTACGGCAATTAGCCCATACAAACAGATTGATTAGACAACCACGGGGCGCGGACATTGACCTTAGGGGGTTAATCAGTGTTTTATGCTATACAAATGTGAGGATTGTGTCATACTGTAGTTATTTACTTGCGCTTGTGATGTTAGGGTAAGCAACAGGGTGCAGTTAGAATGTCATTATTATTGCACATACAGAGGGCATAAACATTATTTAATGCCATTTTGACTGGCGATACACAGAAAGTCTCGAAGCTATCACTGGCTGGAGAATGGTCTCCCAAACAAGATAAATATACAATACAATACTGTGCACAACCTTAGTCTGTGTCTAGAATATAGAATATGGGGTCACATTTCTGGGAGGCATCACAAAGCAGCAAGCAACGCTGAACAAAGTGCAGAAAAAGGCTTGGAAAATAATAAACAACAAATTCTAAGCAGAGTTTGGAACCAAAATAATTTTCCAAATGATTCTTTGTGAACAGAACCATTATTTGTTTTGTTTCGTTCCACTGTTCCAACTTGCAAAATAAAATTCTGCACCGGTTCGAACCCCAAAAAAGTACTGGTTTAAATTGTTCCTTTTGGTTCCTTTTTAAACCTCTGAAATCATCTTTCTTTTTTACATTTAGCTCAACATTAAATTACTTCACCAAAGTGTGGATAGAGGAGCTTGCTATGGAGCAGACAAGCTATAGCTTAGTGAGTTGTCTACATGCGTGATGGAAAGACAAGTGTAGGGCGCGAGATGCAACTGAAAGTTCGAGGGTAGGGAGAGCGAAAGAGGGTGGAGGAAGAGGCTTGGCTTGAAGAGCTGGGCATCTTGTGATGACATGCATTAACTGCATTAAACCCAAAGAATGAAACATACAGAAGAACGGCTTCTATGGGGGAACTTTAAGTGTCTTTCAACATCAGAGTTGGTTTAACATTGGACCAGAGTTAGCTAGCTAGCTGACATGCTTGTATGTGCAGACAGGCACCAGAATTAAAAACACGTTTCACCTTTTTGTAGTTAATAAATCCAATGTGAAATGCGATAACTATAGTTTCCCTAACTAGCATTGAAAAAGTGAATCCATTCTTCTGACATTACAAGGGTGATTCTTCTGAATCACGCTTCTAATGTAATTAGGCTAAAGCTATGTTTCGGAGGAGGGGCAGGTAGCCTACACGCACACACCGGCAAAGATCGTCAGCTGGCACTGGAAGAAGTTTTTGATTGACAGAGCGAAGGCTTTGCATAGGTGCTTTGTTGTGTTTTGTTTGTGGACCTGGGAAAAAATGCTGGAATGTAAAATAACGTTATTAACCGGTTCCCATTCCTTGTAAAATAACGGTTCTGTTCCGGAACAGTAAAGATAACTTTCCTTCTCAGTTCTGATTCTGTTCCCTGAACCGGTTCCAACTCCTGGTTGCGCCCACAGTTTACCAGTCTATTCTTGTCCCACTATTGCCAGTACAGAACACACAATATATGCACTGCTGTATCTGTCCAACTGCTTCACTCAAAACACACTCTCATATCAATCGCCAACGGGTGAAAACACTCCCTCTTTCCAGAAATCCAACCACTTAAGAGCTCACTCAAGAGGTCAAAATCCAAGCTGGGAAATGTGTCTTTTCATTGCACAACTAAATGGACTTGACCTTCAATGGCGTGAAGCCGGATTGGGCCAAAGGCTGGAGAGAGAAGTACATTTTTAGCTAGCACCAGAGAAACAGTCTAGTCGAAGACTTGGAAAGGGCAGCGGGTGTCAACATTAGGCCCAGTGGGCACAGGCTTGCATGGACTCCTCCTCAGGTCAGTGCTAATTGCCATGGCAGCATTTATTAAGTGCCTTGTATTGCACTCAGTAGCCCCAGTCATCCAATTAATCCTGGCCTCATTGAGCTCCATTGTAAAGGGACTAAGTATGAGACAGAATTGCGGAAGAGTAAAGCAGGATTAGGTTAAATGCCTAAATGACCTCAGCAGTGTTTTGGGGTGCCTGCTCATTTCCATACCGTAGTGGACACTGGAGAGGCCCAACCAGATGAGAAAAATTAGCTACTAGCTAGCTAGCGTCCCCACAGAGGTAAATGGTGACATTTCATTTAAACTGTAAAGGCTAATCAATAGCAGACAATCAAGGCTGAGAGTTTTATCACAGCTTGAATGTGATCACCGATTACCTTGCTGTTTGGCTGAGAGCTGGCTGGACTGCAGCAGTGGCCTCAATGCAGATGCTTGGTTCGAGGTGCTCTTGAAGGCAAGGACCTTATTCCCTTTGCCAAACTCTTAGTCATATCTTTGCCACATTGTACAAACACTTTAAAGAACAGGCTCATGACTCATACACAACAATATGTTAATTATACACTGTAGTTGGGTGCATATTATTCATATTAGTTTAAATTAAATTGTCTTGTCATGTATAACATGATAAACAAACCAGTTGTTGTTGTGTTGTGCCTTCCATCATGATTAAGAGAAGTCCTTGATTGTCAAATTGCTTTAGAGTATCTACAAACTGTTACGTACAGAAGTGTCTTAAATCAGTATGCAAATGATTTTTGCTCTCTTATCCTGAGGAAAAGAACCAATCTGTTTATATGTAGCTGCGAATACAGTACCAGTCAAAAGGGTTTTTCTTTATGTGTATTATTTTCTACATTGTAGAATAATAGTGAAGACATCAAAACTGAAATAACACATACGGAATTCTGTCATAACCAAAAAAGTCGTAAAAAAACTTCTTCAAAGAAGCCACCCTTTGCCTTGATGACAGCTTTGCACACTCTTGGGATTCTCTCAACCAGCTTCATGAGGTAGTCACCTGGAATGCATTTAAATTAATGAACAGGTGTGTCTTGTTAAAAGTTCATTTGTGGAATTTATTTCCTTCTTAACGCATTTGAGCCAAGCAGTTGTGTTGTGACAAGGTAGGGGTGGTATACAGAAGATCAACCTATTTGGTAAAAGACCAAGTCCATATTATGGCAAGAACAGCTCAAAAAGCAAAGAGAAATGACAGTCCATCATTACTTTAAGACATGAAGGTCAGTCAATCCGGAACATTTCAAGAACTTTTAAAGTTTCTTCAAGTGCAGTCGCAAAAACCATCAAGTGCTATGATGAAACTGGCTCTCATGAGGACCGCCACAGGAAAGGAAGACCCAGAGTTACCTCTGCTGCAGAGGATAAGTTCATTACAGTTAACTGCACCTCAGATTGTTGCCCAAATAAATGCTTCACAGAGTTCAAGTAACAGACACATCTCAACATCAACTGTTCAGAGAAGATTGTGTGAATCAGGCCTTAATGGTCGAACTGCTGAAAAGAAACCACTACTAAAGGACACCAATGATAAGAAGAGACTTGCTTGTGCCAAGAAACAAGCGCAATGGACATTAGAACAGTGGAAATCTTTCCTTTGCTCTGATGAGGCCACATTTTTAGATTTTAGATGCAGAGTAGGTGAACGGATGACCTCCGCATGTGTGGTTACCACCATGAAGCATAGAGGAGGAGGTGTGATGGTGTGGGAGTACTTTGCTGGTGACACTGTCTGTAATTTATTTAGAATTCAAAGCACACTTAACCATCATGGCTACCACAGCATTCTGCAGCGATACGCCATCCCATCTGGTTTACACTTAGTGGGACTATAATTTGTTTTTCAACAGGACAATGACCCAAAACACCTCCAGGCTGTGTAAGGGCAATTTGACCAAGAAGGAGAGTGATGGAGTGTTGCATCAGATGACCTGGTCTCCACAATCACCCAACCTCAACCCGATTGAGATGGTTTGGGATGAGTTGGACCACAGAGTGAAGGAAAAGCAACCAAAAAGTGCTCAGCATATGTGGGAACTCCTTCAAGACTGTTGGAAAAGCATTCCAGGGGAAGCTGGTTGAAAGAATGTCAAGTGTGTGCAAAGCTGTCATCAAGTGTTTTAGGACCATGCGGACACCTCCGAGTGGTCGGGTAGGCTGTTTGGAGGGTTTATCCGACCGGATAAAAGTATATATACATATAATTATGACACTAATAATTATGACACATAATTATGACACTCCTAAAACCAAAGTTGCGCCCGTTTCCATCACTCATCCAAATCTCTCCCCCAAAGCACCTGCTGCTTACGCACAAAATACATTATATTTCTACCAACCAAATGTTAATTCAATCCAACAAAATACCAATAATTGTCGTTTGATATTGTTTATTGTGGCCTCGCAGCTAATGTGTCCTGTGTGTATAATTTGTGTTAACCTTCTTCCAACCTCCTTTCTCCAAACCTTGACCATTACCCAAGCGTTAAATGTTTCAGATGATGTGTGTGTGTGGGAACGATAGTGTACAGCCACAGCCTTTTGTGGCGAAGCCCATTTCAGCTCCACTAGTTCTCCTCAGCCATTGTTTCAGTCAGGCAGTGTTGACACCAAACAGCTCCCAACAGACACGTTTCTGGGCCAAATGAAGCATGCCTCCATGTTAAATGTTTAATTTCTCATTCCAAGACCTTCCCTGTGAACTGAAGCTTCTGTATTTCACAGCTCAGAGGAGTTAACAGCGAAAACCTTAATGGGCTTGTTGTGAGAACCAGCTTGTTTTCTACAAAGGAAAAAGCAGGGAAAAAAGACAAACAACTTTCCCTCCATCACTGAGCACTTTCCTTTGTTGAATGTCGTATAAATCAAATGCTAGCTTAGTTTGAGAAATAAAATTATGTGTTTACCGTAGCTGAACATTTGATTAGAGGGTTTGTTGTCTTACCCTGAGCTGCCCTGGTTGGACGCATCTCTCATATCACTCTGTAAACTCTGCCCCTTGAGTTGGAACCAGTCATTGTTCCGTCTCAGATTGTTCTTAGCACATCTTGTTTAAGTCATATGTCAGGGGAGAAGGCTTGGTTCCATGCCAGGAATTTAGGTTGGATAGTTGGCAAGCTAATCAATATTTGTTGAGATAAGAAATGGGAGTAATTGTGAATTTGTTTTCAATCTGAAATTTCTAGTCATAGTTTGTTCAACTCAAAAATGATTTGTTCCTCTGAGTACTGCAGTACAACCTTGGCAGGTCACCTGAGTCTTTTATGAGTTACTTCTAAAAACACCTCTGAAGCTTCCCTGATGAAATCGCTGTGTTTATGGGCAGGTTTATTTACAGCTCACCATTGTCCTTATTTGCTTATTCATGACAGGATGGCTAAGGTCAGCGAAATAAACCACACCCACAGTTTGGCTTGACAGCAACAACCAAACACAAACAGGAAAATTTGTGAAATGTTTTCGCCATTCTGACAGTTGATCAACCATTTCAAGAACGACAATCCCCAGGGCAGTATCGCACGACTTTATTCTCAGTCTTTGTGCAGTATATAGGCTACAGTAAGATTCTTTGGCACATATGCTACAGTTTACCATCAGTCTAAGGCAGGTCCAGGAGTTTGATATTATTATATTCAGTGGGAGAAACATAACATTTGATTCCCCTCTTTTCTGAAGAAGAAATCATTCCCATTCTTCTGTTCTGGGCAGCATGCCATGAGTGAGACTCACAGGTCTTTGATGTCTAACTGAACATTTAGTCCCAGTGACGAGCAGCAACTGAACATTTAGTCCCAGTGACGAGCAGCAGCGGTGCCTCTGAATCTGGATGGTGATAACGGTGTCTTTGTGATGTCTTCATTGGAATCAGGAGTGGACTCGGAGCTCACCCCTGTCTGACAAGCCTCTTTACACAGAGAGATATGGGACAGCAGTACGGGGCCTCTTTAATGTCCCTCAGGGATAGAGGATGGAGACACAGGTCCCTCTCAATCAGTCTCAGCAGAGTCTAGAGAGATCCTGTTTGGATATTTAGTTTTCTTTGATTTGACGATAATTATATATATTTTTTTTCTACGATACATAACTCTGTTTATGGATTACTTTTTGTTTGGAATCTCACCACCAGGCCCGAGGTTGTACTCCAGCTTCCGTAGCCCTTTCCTGCAGGCAATGACCTAAAGCGCCCTCTTTTGTCTCATGGGTGGAATGTAATTAATATTCTTTCATAATTTCATGATTAAAAAACATGATTTAAAAAAAATATATACGAAATTCTGGTGTTTCAATGTCAAACAATTTTGTTATATTTCTGTCTTCTGTGATGTATATAAAGTGTAATATTGTCATGCAAACTCAAAACTGAATACATTTCAACTCTATATCTGACATGGTACAGGTCTCTTCTTTTTTAAGCCCATAACCATGTGTGTGGTGTTACAAAGTAGTAGTTTAAGACTACCAATACTCACTCTGTGTTACCCTGATTATTTCATTTTTGTGTTATTTCGTTACTCATGAGTTTAAATAGTTTGTTATTTTACTTTTGCTGTTCAATTAAGTCAATTCAAATCCCTCTGAAGCTCGGTGGAGACTAAAGTGGATGGAAGGCTACGTGCTAATGAGTGATTATAATACCGTGGAGCATTGGTAAAGCTTCAATGCAGGTCGGTGAAAGCACATCATGTAAGCTGACAGTCAGCTATCACGATATCATTAGCCGAGCCGGAAAGTCTGTTAGCATGGATAGATGAGTGACAGCTGGCATTGTTTGGTGTGTGGTGAAGGGGTTTGGGGTCTAGTCTGTACCCTACCCCATCCAGTGGCCTTAAGATCTGGAGGAAGACATCTAAAGCGAGCAGAGTCACGTGGGAGAAAGGTCTGGCGTCATAAATCGTGTCACATTCAATCAACAGTCTGCTCCTAAAGCTTAGCAGACAAAAGTCGATTTTGACAAGGCAGAAGGATGGCTTGTGATGGATTTACGATCATATGGCAACTGCAGAGCATTGTGCACCATGCAACGCATCCTCTACAATGAAAAGAGGAGAACATCTGTGTTATTTGTCCATTTGTCTATATAAAGAGCTCGCTGCTTAACGTTCCATCTAGACGGGTTTTAGACAACATCTATACATCGAGTTGCCTTTTGCCCTCAGAACAGCCTAAATTCGTTGGTGCTTGTACTCTACAAGGTGTCAAAAGAGTTCCACAGGGATGCTGGTCCATGTTGATTCCAATGCTTCACACAGCTGTATTAAATCTGCTATCCGAGCAGCTAACCGATCGCTGCAGCTGTACATAGTCCATCTGTAAACTACCCACCCAATTTACCTACCTCACCCCCATACTGCTTTTATTTATTTACTTTTCTGCTCTTTTGCACACCAGTATCTCTTATTGCACATGATCATCTGATGATTTATCACTCCAGTGTTAATCTGCTAAATTGTAATTATTCGATTTATTGCCTACCTCATGCCTTTTGCACACATTGTATATAGATTCTCTTTTTCCTACCATGTTATTGACTTGTTTATTGTTTACTCCATGTGTAACTCTGTGTTGTTGTC